>NC_139224.1:111855193-112127693 GCF_055691185.1 Crinia signifera
GGGAGGGGGGGTCCATGGCAAGGGAAATGAGTTCCATCACCTCTCTGGGACCACTTTAAGACCTGACTGAGATTAACTCAGCTGCATGAGAAGGCATAGCAGAACCGGATTAAACCTTTGGCGAGCACGGTTCACTATAGACAGGGTGGCCCCCTCCCATTTGTCATTACTGGCCCCAAACTGCACGGGAGAATATTACACTGTCAAAACACAGAGTAAAGACAGTATAAACTTGGTCAATGGGTACCTGCAGGGTGTGTGTGTGTGTGTGTGTGTGTGTATATGTATGTGTATAATTATACCACATGAAAAGCCTGTACTCTCCAAGTGTGGCTGTTGCTGTGTGTGTGCCTTCCTGTCCTCTTGCACTGTCCTGTCACCGAACCACCTGACCGCATGGAAAGCCGCTGGAAGTCCAGCACTGCTCTGTGGCACCAGCGGTTGTCTGTCACCGACGGTGTGTGCAGTCAGCTGCTCTGCAGATTGGAAATACAGACCGATCCGCAGCCGGTAATGGGGGGAAGGGGCTTCTCAAATAGGAGGAGGGACCTGGGGATACTTGCCCCCAGAGCACCACTTAACCAGGCTCTGGCAGTGACAATGGAGCGGAGTGGACATGGTTTTGTCCATATGTTAACACAATGTGCCCTACAATCAGGTCCGAATTAGGCCCAGACTCCGAGATAGAAAGTCTCACACAAATCAGCTTTATAAAGTCAGACATAATTAGAGCTGTGTTTTGGGTTGAGTTGTATTCAGCAGTGTTGTAAATCAATTACAAGTACATGAAATTAGAGCACATTTGCAACAAACAAACATTTTAAAAATAACTTCTAACTTTGATACTTTGATCTCTTAAAACAGGTTATGTACTCTACATGCTATTTTTATACATTTTTCCCTGTAAAATGTGAAATTACAAATGTACAGTATGCAGCATGCCTATATTCTATGTCTGTGCCTAATTACGTCTGTATCTGCATACCAAATTGTGTTACAATCTTTGTCATTAAAACTCTGGCATAACATTTTGTATGCAGATTGCACACACATATACACACAGAATATAGTTTTCAGTAGAAGCATGTACAAATAAGATACATTTTCAGGGTAAATATGTTCAACAGGTATGGAAAGTATGGTCGACCTAAAGATGGTCTACAGTCATTAGGTCGACACCACTAGGTCGACACACTTCTAGGTCAACATTGGACAAGGTCATTTGGTCGATTCAAGCATTAGGTCGACACGGTCTAGGTCGACAGCCAAAAGGTCAACATGGGGTTTTTCACAGTTTTTTTTACCCGATTGTCAACACAGTTGACATGGACAAAGGATTAAGGGCTCCGCGTCCCCTTGCTGCACTCGCTGCGCTCGCCATGCTTCGGGCACTATTTTATTCTCCCACCACGCCCTCATGGATGGTAGGGCATGAAATAGAACCTGTCGGCACATGGCGGCTCAAAAAAACCCATGTCGACCTTTTGAATGTCGACCTAGACCATGTTGACCTAATGCTTGTGTCCACCTAATGACCTGTCAACTTTGTCCCATGTCGACCTAGTCGTGGCATTGCCTGCTTGGGGCGACTGACATCGCACAACATTCAATGATTTCTCTCTGCTGCAACTGCAGGCAAGGGGATGTGTTCTCATACACATCCCCTCGTATGCTAGTGGGGGGCGTTTGGTGAGGCGGCAGGTGGAGCTGACTTGTTTGCTAGGCTGTGAGTATACGCAGCCCACCGAACAGGTCTGAATCAGGCCCTATATTTTTTATGTTATGGTTAAAAATATGAGCTGCCATCAAATCCCGGCCAGTAAGCGGTAACTCTGGTACTCTGGTGAAATGTGAATCCTGCATTGCCTCTGCGCTCCTAACCTGTGTAATTCATGGCATTTTTAAAAATATATTTGCAATGTAAATATCTGTCATTTGGACAACCACTGATATCAGTAGGGAAGTAGTAGTGGTATCATTGTGCTTCTGTGCGGTAACACCATTCGCACACCTCTCATTAATCTAAGGGCTAATTGTTGTGAATTATACTTAGTTTAGTTTAGTTGTGTTTTTATGTTACTCCTTTTATGGTGCTGCAAACAACTTGTGGCACTTTATAAATAAAAGTTGAAAATAAATCGGCTTTTCTTTATAATAAAATGTTGACTGGCTTTTGGATTTTTTCATTACCTGGGAAAGAATCTAGAGGCAAATAATGATCAAAATGATGCCCATTACAGACAAAAACAGCATCAAAACATTACGTCTTCTGAATACCGCCCTTCTCTGTGCGGACCTCCCATTGTCCTGTAGTGCAGAAATCGGAACTCTTTGTCACATCACAGACCTCAGTCTTAAAGAGAACAGAAACAACAAGGCTATGACGTATTGCTGACTACATTGTCAGTCAGCAGTTTTATTTACATAGAGTACATCCTTGATGTAAATACTTTCCTACGTTTTTGTCCAGGAACCGAGCAGACCCATGGATCCGGTGAAATGGGTTGTTATGGAGCTCAGCGGTCTAGGTACTAAGTTTCAGGGAGCAATACATTGGATGAAGTACCAGCCAATTAGCTCATAACTCTCATTTTTTAACCCTGCGTGTAACATGGCAGTTTGGAGCTGATTAGCTGGTACTTTATCTCTCTCCAAGGTTTAGTACATAGGCCCGCTCAGTGTCACAACTGGTGACAAATGTATCAATTCTGGACCTACCACCTACTGCCCGATACCACAAATGATGGTACAACTACAGTACTACCCACTTCTCAGTGGTCTCCAGGATCTCTAAAGCCCCATACACACGGGGGAGCTATATTGCTCAGCCATATATTGCTAGCAATATATGGCTGAGCAATATATTGCTCAGTTTCTCCTTTTCATCAGCGACCAGAGATGGTCGCTGATGAAAGTGAACCTCTGCCGGGGGAGCAGCATAGGTAATAAGCAAGCTCCTGCGACCAGCAATTAGAACGGGTCTGAAAATGGGAGCGCGCACCCGGCGATTTATCACCGGGGCACACTCCCATCACTGGCAATATGGTCACCTGCGACCATATTTCCAGCGATTTCAGCCCCTTTCGCCCCCGTGTGTACACAGCTTAAGAGTACATTGGCATACCGATCAGTGAGTACATGGAGTGGGCAAGGGTCAGATCGGGGATTGGGGGGGGGTTAGGTTTAGGCACTGGTTGGGAATTTAGAGTTAGGCTGAGGGGGGCAGGGTTAGGGTTAGGCTGCAGGGAGGGGGTTTAGATGTAAGCACTTAAAAAGGGGTGGTTAGGGTTAGGCTGTGGGTGCGGGGTTAGGTTTAAGCTGTAGGCATTAGGCACTAATATGGAAGATAAGTGTCAGGCGGAATGGGGGGATGTTAGGCTACTGAAAGGCAGGGTTAAGGTTACAATAGGTCGCATTATACATAAGTGGGAAATTAACACTATGTTTATTAGGTTACCAACCATAATCACTGAATGTATTTTATGGTTCAGCTACAGCATTTGTACCTATTTTAGCTGTTTATTGGGAATAGTGGACCTTTAATCAATATAGTTATTTTTAGAGTCGATTTCCTGTATTGAATTTTATATGATACAATGTTGTTTGTTTATATTAATAATATATTTTATTGCACATTTTATTTATCTGACTATTAAATATACATATTATATTTATCATAGATATTCCTTGTCAAGCCAGCTGTACAAAACTTCTATGTGGGTATTTGTGCTTATTGCGGTCTTCAAAATATTAATATGACTATATATTTAATATTAAATGACTATATGTTACTTGTTAACCTTAGGGGTCCTGGCCCCTTAACAGTTTGAAAGCAATCTTTATTAATCCATGGGCCCAGTGATGTGATAAGTCAATGGCTGTTTACGAACCCACAATGATGTGCATGGGCTCCATGAGGCTCCACCCCCTTCTGAGAGTGCATTCTAGCATTAGGAGCCAACAATGTTAGGAGGTACGATAAATGTACTAGCTATTCCCAGTCTGGCTGGATTTCTGAGTTGGTAGGCCCACAAAAATCTAGTAACACCTCTAGTGACCCTAACCCTCCCCTTCCACCAAGTTCCTAAACTTAAATGTCCCCTTTAGCAACCTAACCCTAACCGTCCTCCAAGTACCTAACTCTCGCCCTACAAATCATTATAAATCTTGAAAAACCATGTGTCATCCTTTCTTTGTGACCATTTCCATTTTGACCTTTAGACCCAAGTCCAAGTCCATTTTACTGTGAAACTTTTGACCCTGTTGTCCTATTTTCTGTCAACCATCTGACGTTAACCTACTGTATTGACTGTCTAGACACTGTCAAACGTTTTTGAGAGTGAGGCGGAAGATAGTTGGACCTAGTTATCCAATGCATCGGGTTAATAAAATAAAATAAAAAAAGTAATTAACCATTAGATTTTTATTTTAACTCTTTGCATTCCAACAAAATAGTTAGATTTGGGTGGAGCTAGCCTTTAAATATGTTTTTTATGTTCTTAAATCTTAAAATATATGACAAAGTAAGTACTTCCATGAACATATTACAGGTATTCCACAATAAATGTTCTATTGATACAAATATATATATATTAGTTGTTTAGAAAAAAAGGTAAAACTCACTAACAACCTCACCTTAAACTGAATGTGTTTCAGGAGTTTAAAGTGTTCCACATAAAGGGGGAAATTTACTAATATGGATTCGTATTTTAAAGTAGAAAAAAGTCGTATTCGTAGGGAAATAATCGTGAATTTCTGTCGTATTCGTGAAATGTTCATTTATCAAGTGCAAAATTCGTAGATTCGTGAAATTTGTATTGTCGGAAACATGTCATATTGAGATCGTATTCGTATTTTTAAATACGATTACGCATGTTTACGAAAAGTCTACACCATCGATAGAATACGCCTGATTTTTGCATTGGCTAGGCGTATTTTCACCATTTACTAAAAATTCGTATTCGTGAATTTGTAAAATCGGATTCGTAAACACCTACGATTCGTAAACAAACTCGTGAAAAAAAATACACCTTCCTTTGCAAGGTGTATTTTGAAGTGTCTTTCGCCTGCTTCAATGGGACACATGTGTTATCATTTTAACAATACATCACAGACCATTGTAATCCCAAATGTGTGCCTTATAAAAGCCAAATAACTACCTACAAACACTTCCTGACTTCTAGCATGGCAGACTATATGCTATATCAGGGTGCTTCAGTGTGGGCTTTGAGAGACCTGATGTCTTGGCAGTGCCAAGGAAGAAGACGACTCATGCGCTGTCTCAGGCCTTCACAAACTGCTGGCTGTGTTGTACTTTCTGGCATCTGGCAGTTTTCAACATGTCACTGGCCAAGGCATTGGCATATCTCAGCCCACACTGTCCAGGTACCTGACCCAGGTGCTTGAAGCCCTTCAGCCACATATAGATGCCTCAATCTGCTTCCCAAGCCAGTAGATAGAGTGGCATGATGTTAGGGTAGCATTCCATTGCATTGCATGCATGCCAAATGTGCTTGGTGCTATTGACTGCACACACATTCCGCTGAGACCACCTCGGGATACTGCCCGTTCCTATTATAACCGACATAGAAGCACAAGTACCAACGTGCAGGTGGTCTGTGATGCCAATCTTAAGATCATGAGTGTGTTTGCAGGCTACCCTGGCTCATGTCATGACTCCTATATCCTCGGCCAGTCAGTCCTCTTTGATGAGTTTGAAGCCGGATCAATGGCAGAGGGCTGGCTACTGGGTAAGTCTCTAATACTGTATAAACTTCTGTATGCGATACATAGGGAATTGATTACACATGTGTGTTTATCTCTCTGGCTTTTTGTGTGATTATGAATACATTATAATCTGTCTCTGTCTCCCTCTATAGGAGCAGATTTATTAAGCTTGGAGAAGAGATAAACTGGAGATAAAGCGGAGAAAAGGTAAAAGGAGATAAAGCACCAGCCAATCAGCTCCCAACTGTCTTTTTTCAAACACAGCTGATTGGCTGGTGCTTTATCTCCTTTTACCTTTTCTCCGCTTTATCTCCAGTTCATCTCTTCTCCAAGCTTAATAAATCTGCCCCATATCTCTCTCTCTATCTCTCTAAGGACCAGATGCACTAAGCTTCAAAAGTGATAGAATGGAGAGTGATAAACAACCTGCCAATCAGCTCCTACCTTCCATGTCACAGGCTGTGTTTGAAAATTGTCAGACAAGAGCTGATTGGCTGGTTGTTTATCACTCTCCATTTTATCACTTTTCAAGCTTAGTACATCTGGCCCTAAGACAGATGTCAACAAGGCACCACTACACACAGCTGATCAAATACACCTGTTACTGTTGTAAAGTCAGCTGTAACCAGTAGTTATGGTGACTCATACATCAGCTAAGTTGATCAAAGACATGGCCAGCAACTGACATCCTGGTACCAGCCAGCCCAGGAGAACAAGCCCCATACACATGTGTGAGAAGAACACACACTCATGCAGGAAAACATGCTGTGCTGTGGCCTGAGTTCATGTAACATTTGTAGTGTACAAATTGACTTTGTGTTAGCGTTGCACTATGCCTATTATTCTGTTATGATGGTAGTTCAATGTTTTCAACAACGTGGGTCAGAGCATGTGCAGTGCACGTGGGCCAGATGTAACATGTGCAGAGTCAGATACAATTGGCTTGGGCAGTGCCGGTGCAAGGCGCCGGAGCGCCCCAGGCGGGGGGGCGCCCCAGGCGGGGGGGCGCCCCGGCGCTCACCCGCTCTACGGGGGGGGGGTGGGAATACGGCCGCCATGCTGCTCCTGGGGGGGGGGGACACCACTCACCCTTAAGGAGGACCTCGGGTGACGGTCCAGCGAGCGAGCGGGCGGGCGGGAGGGAGAGCTCAGTCCCGATGCATGTTAATTGACATTTTCCTCCACCCGCACCGCGTACAGCCACTCAGCCGGGCAGCGCTGAGCACTTGGCTCACCCTCAGACGCTGAACGGCTGTACGCGTGGAGGAAAATGTCGTTAACATGCATCGGGACTGAACTGCGCACAGCGCAGTGAGCCCTCCCTCCTGCCCTGCTTCCAACCATTGCCTACTGGTGGCGCCAGCCCTGGGCTTGGGTGTGTGGAAGCAGAAATGTAAAGTGCTGTGTTTTTACAAATAAGTACATTATTTAGGCTGCACAGGAATTAAAAATCATAGAAATATATAAAACTGTTTATATCCATGTTACATCTGCCCCACCTGCACTGCACAAGAGTTTGAAAATGTGGATTGTGAAATTTTGGTGTGCTGAGAGCAGAATAAATGTATGTCCACTAATAACCCTTGAGCAGCTAAAGCCCACCTGAAGCACTCACACAGTGGGCCTTATTCTGGTTGGAGCGGCCGGGCCGTACGCGTACGTCCCGGGTTTTTTTATGATCTGCGCATGCGTACATTCGCTAATGCGCAGGCGCGACCACTCACCAACGCTTACGGACGGGTCTCTACGTGCGAAAAAACCTGTACGCGAGTGTACGGGTATTGGGGGCGGCATAGGGGCGTGAAGAGGGGAGCGGCCGAAATAATGAGGGAAAATGGGCGTAAATATGGGCGTACACGGGGGTGTGCACCAAAAATGAGCGGTGCTACTACCGCACGATCGACTAAGGCACCGTTCATTTCGGACACAAAACAGGCGGCCGCCAACCGCCACCTCAAACCACCCCTACAGATACCGCATGCCAGCGTGCGCCTGAGTTTGCTAATTAACGCTGATTCCTACTCAAACACATACACCTGAATGTAATAAGCAATGCTGCAGTCTATTAAGTCCAAACCATGATTTCACTACCTGCAAGCCACACACAGCACTCAAACACATTGGAAGCTTATCTTTCTATACTTCTCTACATTTAAAGGTTTGTTTAATTTAAGGTAAGAATCTTTTTAAGACCTGCTTATATATGCTAAGGTAGGTATTTGCTAAACAGTTAGACACATTCACTACGTGCTTTCATAGACTTTACACAGTAGCACACTCAATCTACACAAGTCGACATGTGTCAACGTGTTCACTCTAATACAAACATAGGTTTTGTATTTAGGATACAATAACATAAACCACATCTAACACCTACAAAGGATGTTTCAGCAATGTTTTAAGCCCATGACCACTATTTTGCACATTAATTAATTCAATCAATTAATTAATTTTCATAATTATAGTTGAAAGGCAAGATTTGCAGGTCCATATATATGAAGGGTATGTCAGCGTACACGGACGTACGCTCACTCTCACGAGCGGTGACATAAGCTGACTTTTCTATTGAAAACAATAGGGACCCGTCCGTGCAAGCTGGCGTACGCTCAGATCTCCGCAAGAAGGCGGTGGGAAGACGGACGAGAGACGTCCGTAAACGGCGGCGTACGCTCAGTTGTACGCCAGTTGTCGGAGTGTGAGGGCTGGCCCGTCCGTGTACGTTGGCGTACGCTCATTTGTACGCCACTCCCCTTCTACGTTGTTTATGCCCGTACGTATGCGGCTGAGTTGTGGGTGGACTTAACCCCAACGGCCGCGTGCGGCTAGCGTACGTTAATAGCGAACGTACGCACGTTTGGCCGCACCGATCAGAATAAGGCCCAGTAAAACATACATGTATGTGATTGAACCTGTGATTTCCTAAACAAGATCAGTGACGCACAGCATTAATACACATTCAATTAGCAGGTCACATGATCAATAAAAACTGCAGTTAGTGGGTATAATGTTTACAACACTGTAATATTGCAAATGGCTAAAACCAGGATGAAAAGCAGTAACCTTCTGGACTTTCAGAGTAGTGAAGAAATGATGTCAGCTGCTGCACTGATGAGCTGTGCAAACAAGGGTGTGTCAAATTAGGTGAGGAGAATCATTAATTCGTATTGAAGGTTATGAGCAGATATTATGTTATTGTCTGCATATATATATATATATATATATATATATATATATAGTTCTGTACACACTTACAGATGTTATGTCTGATGTAAGTGTTGGGAACAAAAATCTGGAAAAGTAAGGTTGGGAATTACAAGGGCAGAAATGGTGGCAAACGCTTGTAAAGAGTGATGAGTATTGTGGTTTGCAGTGTTTCTGCAGACCTAACCTGTGCTATTGTGTTGTAATGCAAACAGTGTGTGCTATACATTAAACTGAAGTTTTGGCGCCTCCACAACTTATATATGGCTGTGAGAGACCTCCCAAGTGTAAAACAAATACACCAATCACGATTCTGGTTTCATTTTCATAGTGATGCATGTGGAATTAAATACAATTTTTTGTATTTCATTTCACGAAAATTCGTAAAATATCCTGGTTTTTAAACAAACTTCCCTAGGACATTTGTATTTCAATTTACGATTCTACAAAAATACGAAACATTTGTAAAACAAAATACGAATGGCTACGACATCGAAAAATACGAATTTTTCAATTACGACTACATAGTAAATTAAAGCCCGGAACACGACTTTTTCTACAACAATACCATTCGTACACATTCGTAATCGGTCGTAGGTAAAATACGAATACGAATTTTTAGGTTTTCCATATTAGTAAATTTCCCCCAAAGTCTGAGGTACTCCAAGACCTTTGAATTGTGCAGGTATGTTGGGAAATCCGGTGGCATTGGGTAGTCTGTAAAACACATCATCTCCTTGGAAGTGTTGGTTACAACAGATCTGTATAAGCTTGCTCTCCCATCTTCCACCATGTCCTGTAATTTATTTATTATTTATTATTAACAGTTTCTTATATAGCGCATACATATTCCGCAGCGCTTTACGGAGGATATTTGAACATTCACATCAGTCCCTGCCCCAGTGGAGCTTACAATCTATATTCCCTACCACATGTACACGCACACAGGCATTGTTTTAGGGTAATTTTGTTGGGAGCCAATTAACCTACCAGTATATTTTTGGATTGTGGGATTAAACCGGAGTACCCGTAGGAAACCCACGCAAGCACGGGGAGAATATAAAAACTCTGCACAGTTAGGGCCATGGTGGGTATTGAACCCATCAGTGCTGTGAGATAGTAATGTTAACACTACACCATCCGTACTGCCCTGTAATTAGAATGCCATAAAACACATTGATGACATTTAAAAGTGAAAACATTTTATGATGATGCATTTGTAATGGTCATGTTTGGGAGACTGGAACATCTGGGCTGCTAGAGGAGTTTGTTACAAGGAGTCCACAAGTTAAACCCTCAAAGATAGCCTCATTGCAATGCTGACTACTAAAAAGCACAATCTTGAACAGAAACCAAAGGAAGTCAGACAACTGTCCCAAAAATAATCTTTTAGACATGAAACAGAAAACAACAAGGATGTGCTGATGAAACTTTGAACAGCAACAAATCTGCTCAGCAGTTCATAGGCACTTGCATCACATTTTATTAGGGTGTGCACTGCCAGAAAGGCATGTCTAGAACTGCCCATTGTGTGCCTAGAACCCCCTATGGCAGGGCTGGGCAATTGCGTCCCTCCAGATGTTGAGGAACTAAACATCCCAGGATGCTTTGCATTAGTTTTGCTATGTGGCCATGCTGAAACTGATGCAAGGCATGCTGGGATGTGTAGTTCCTCAACATCTGGAGGGCCGCAATTGCCCAGCCCTGCCCTATGGGCAGTATCTAGCAAAACCAATTGGGTGTGTCTGTAACCACTTGTGAGTGTATTGCGCATCTCTGCTTACAGTCATACCCCTCTCTCTGGGGTAAATTTGGGAGCTCTATTGAAGATGGAATGTGGCACGCATCAACCAATCAGGTTCTATATATTATCTTTGTACTAAATAAATAAGAAGTAGTATCTTCAATAGAACTCCCATCTTAGTCACTTTAAACCCCCCCCCCCCCCCGTCTCCAGATATATTGCCCTCTTTCACCAGCCTTCCCCACTTTCTGTCTCCAGTCTTACCCAGTGTCTCCCGTCTTGATCCCTCTATGTCTCCAGCTGGGTGTGTGGTCATTATGTCAACAATGTCTAGGTCAACAGTCAAAAGGTCGACCACTATTGGTCAACAGGCAGAGGGTCAACACATTAAAAAGGTTGACATAATTTGTTCATGATTTTATGTATTTTTTTAACTGACTTTCATACATTTCCATCACAGTGGGCATAAAGGGTGAATATAATAGTGCCTGAAGCATGGCAAGCGCAGCAAGGCAACCTGCCTAAAGCAAGGGAAGCCGTACACTAATATGGTGTCCATGGGGACCTATGTCAACACTGACAACCAAAAAAAAACCCTGAAAAACTCATGTCAACCTTTTGCTTGTATTGAGTTTTTGACCCTGTCTACCTTTTTTCAGGTACAAGTGAACATGCATAACCCCCGGGCGATCAGCAAGTACATGTAACCCCCAGGCAACAAGCATAGAAAGAACTAGCAAGGAGCATGTATCCCCTGACAAGGAGCATGTAACCAGTGTCATTGAACAAGAAACCCCGGGCAACAAGCAAGAAATCCCAAGCAATGAGCACATAGGGCGGTAAGTCCTACTAGGGGCATTCTGTGTGTAAGCGGCACCTCAGAGGGCATTATACATGTAAGCAGCACTGCAGGGGCCATTATGCAAGTAAGTGTCACTACAGGGGGTTATTATGCATGTAAGCAGCCTCCAGGGGAATTTTACATGTAATCAGCACCAAAGGAGTCATTATGCGTGTAAGCTACACTACAGTGGACACTAGGGGCCTTATTCTAGTTCACTCTTTCGGACAAAATCCTTCTTAGATGGACAAAACCATATGCACTGCAGGGGGGCAGATGTAAAATGTGCAGAGATAATTAGATTTGGGTGAGATATTTTGTTTCTGCGCAGGGTAAATACTGACTGCTTTATTTTTACACCGCAATATAGATCTCACTTTGAAGTAAAACCCCACCCAAATCTAATTCTCTCTGCACAAGTAACATCTGCCCCACCTGCAGTGCAAATGGTTTTGTCCATCTAAGAAGGATTTTGTCAAAAGGAGTGAACTAGAATAAGGCCCTAAATGCCTTGGGGGGGGCAAAATGGTTAATTACACCATTGCGTGTATAGCCTTACCTGAAAGTGCTGCGAATACTCGCGCCACAAGAAGAAGATGCAGAAAGCTGCATATTTTGACATGAAACCCCTGGCAGCAAGTAATTAAAGGCCTTGATGTGGGGCATAATTTGTAAAGGGAATTTTTTGCATGTGGGACATAAATATGGTGTCAGTGGCATAACTGTAGAAGACATAATATGTAATAATCATTACGGTGTGTGGCATAATGTGTAATGAGCATTACTCTGTGTGCCATAATGTGTATTGGGCATCAGGGTGTGTGGCATAATGTGTAATGTGCATCACAGTGTGTGGCATAATGTCATAGGGGCTTTAAAGTGTGTGGTATGATGTGCAATAGGCAGTACAGTGTGTGGTATAATGTGTAATGGGAATTATGATGTGTGGCATAATGTGTAAGAGGCATTACAGTGTGGGATAATGTTTAAGGGCATTACAGTGTGTGGCATAATGTGTAAGGGGCATTACTGTGTGTGGCATATTGGGACCATGCCCCTATTGTCATGTAACCACTCCAACATGTACAAAATCACAAAACAAAAACTTTTTTCACTTTGTAATTTTGGGGCATTGTGTGTAGAATTTTGAGGGGAAAAAGGAATTTATTCAATTTTGGAATAAGGCTGTATCATAAAAAAACTGTGGAAAAAGTGAAGCGCTGTGAATACTTTATGTATAAGAGACAGATTAACAATTGGACAAATGGAGTTCCAGGGTGATACATACTGTAAATGATTCCAGCATTTAGTATTAAGACAGTTGCTCCGTAGCAGCCTAATCCCATAACCCTTCCTTGCAGCAGCCTAACCCTGCATCCCCACAGCCTAGCCCTAACCACCTCCACTAGTACCTAGCCGTAAACCCCGCACCCTGACACCTAAATCTAACTGCCCCACTCAACAGCCTAACCCTAATCCCCACATCTAGGTGCCTAAACCTACCCCTCGTTGTAGCCTAACCCTAACCTTCCCCTCCCCACAGTCAAACCCTAAGTCTAGAGCAGTCTATCCCCAATAGATCCTAACCCTAACCTCCCATCACCTGCTGCCCGCTCCATGCATACTCACCATTCGAGATGCTGGCTGGTGGTATTCTGGCATTGGCATCCTGAACGCATTGAAGTTACGGTCTTCTGAAGACAGTTTGGAGGACAGTGCCAGTATACCGAACAGCGGAATCCTTACCAATCACAAACCTGACTTGGTTCACGTTGGTTTTCTGGTTTCCAATGTTTCCAGGCTTGTCTGTGTCCATGCTGCTGCTGCAGCTGCACTGCATTCCTCCTTGATTAGGCACCTGTGAGGATCCCTGACTTCAGTACTGGTCACATGATCCAGGTATATTCAAGTAGTTCCCCTTCCTGGTTCTTACCTAATTGCTGCTGCGGCCAGTAGCCAATCCCCAGCTACCTAGGGGGATATAAGGATTGACTTTAGAACAGCTCAGGGCCTTGAACAACTAGTCTGCTTTCTTTGTTCCTCCAGAAGTCAGCATCCTAAGACTCCAGATTCCTGTCCACAGTTCCTGTGCATTACCAGTGCAATCTTCCATTGCCTCCTGCTGTCATTAAAGCTCCCTGGTACTCTTTACCTGCCAGGTTACCTTCCAATCTGCTTACCATCTACAGCTCTCAAGGGAAGGGGATAGAGCACTCCAACATCCTTTAGCAGAGTTTGCTACTGGCTCTTAAAGGGCCATCACCATCTTTGATTCCCTAGTCGACACATGCATCAACTCTAAACCTCACTCATCATTCTCCTGATAGTTCCCCAGAGGCTGACTCCAAGGCTCCTGATTATCTGCTACAGTGAACCTCATCCTGCTGCTGCTGTTGTTACTACCACCATGCCTGGTTAATTCCACCTGATATAGCTGCTGTTATATTATCCACAGCATCCAGTTTACAGCCAGCTTCCAGAGTGCAGCACAGGACCATCAGTTCCCAGACCAACACAGTCATCATCGCCTCCCAGGTTGACTCTGCCGCCATCGCCTCCCAGGTTGACTCTGCCGCCATTGCCTCCCAGGTTGACTCTGCCGCCATTGACTCCCAGGTTGACTCTGCCGCCATTGACTCCCAGGTTGACTCTGCCGCCATTGACTCCCAGGTTGACTCTGCCGCCATTGACTCCCAGGTTGACTCTGCCGCCATTGACTCCCAGGTTGACTCTGCCGCCATCGACTCCCAGGTTGACTCTGCCATCATTGACTCTGCCGTCATAAACTCCCAGGTCGGTGCTGCTGTCATTGACTCCCAGGATGATTCTGCAACCATCCCCAGCTCCCAGGCTCCCAGGCCATCGACCTCCCTTCGGCTCCCAGGCCGTCAACACTCCATGCTGGCTGCCAGGTTTTTGACCTTCCTCCGGCTCCCAGGTCATTGACTTCTTGCCAACTTTCAAGCCGTTGACGTCTCTCCGGCTTCCAGGCTTACGCAGTGCACTTACCAAGCTCCTAGTTATCAGGTTCAAGCTCTACGCACACTAATCACTATCTAACCCTTGTGATTGGCCAGTTAGGTGTGGGAACTCAGGTCAGAAAGCTGCGACCTCACCACCAAACACAGCGGAGTCCAAACCTCCTTGCGGGGGTCTCTGGTAAAAACCATCAGTGGTGTTAGACTCCACACCTCTGATCAGAGTCTCGTCAACTCCCCCACCTAGCTGTGCTCGCAGTGCCAGTGCTATATGAACTGTCCTTGCCTCAAACCCCCAGTGTTCCTGTTCCCAGCATTAACCACTGGCCCACTGCTGCCACAGCCGGGAACACGACAGACCCAAGTCCTGACACCACCAGGATGCTAACTGCATTCTCAGGGCCGCCAATAGGGGGGTGCTGTGGGTACAGCTGTCCAGGGCCCCAGCCTCTGGGAAGCTCATTTTTCCCACCGCAAAACACACACACCCGGACTGCCTTTGCTGCGCTTCACAAAGCAGGTGGTCCCGGAGTACTTATCCAACCCAGGACGTCGGCAGCCATTTAAAATGCTCACGTACCGGCAGCCAATCAGAGTCAGCATCCTGACCTCCGGGCTTCAGCTCAGTGGAAGAGGAGATGGGGGAGCAGGAGCCGGGTTATGGTAAGTCAAGTGAGGAGGGGGAGGGGGGGCTTGGATTGGAAATGAGTCCCAGGCCCCAAAATTCCTGATGGCAGGCCTGTGCATTCTAGCTCTAGGCCTCTGCAGAAAAATAAGCCCATCATCATGGTAGCATGGATATGACCAGCTGCCTAAATAGATTTTTTTTTCTTTTAATGTGTTAAAGGGGAAATTGGGGCTGATAGTATAGGTGTTGAACATATGCATATGTGTGTGTTTGGGAGTACAATATTTTGGCACAATTTACGTTTTTGCAGGGACTTTACACTGGACCAAAGGATAACCAGATGGACTGGATCAGCTTACTAGAAGATATATTTAGAACCAAATGAATAACCAGATGGAATGGATCAGCTTGCTGGAGGAATAGATCAGATCCAGAGGAATAACCAGACAGACTTTAAACTGGAACGTTTACAGAGTTTCCTCCAATAACGTAAAAAATAATTCAAATCCCAACTGAATGGAGGATCTGAAATGTTATTAGAGCGTAACGTATCTGTTCAGTGATAACACAAATTTCTTAAAAAAATGTTATTGTGAGAAAATATCCGGAGAACTTACCTTAAATATATCACTAAAGGAGCCCATACGCGCTCCGTTTTGGGCGTACTTTTTGTACTTAAATAGTACACATCGCATCGCATGCCTTGTGCATGCATTGTGCATGCGATGCAATGAAAAGCTAGTACAAAAAGTATGTGCAGCACATTTTTGTACTGTAAGATGAGATGCGAGGGAGCGCGCATCTCAAAGTACAAAACGGAGCCGCCGCGATCGCAGCGTGTATGGGCTCCTTACTCTCATCTTCTTCACCTTTTCCATTAAGGAGGATCAGACAGCAGATACCTTGGGGGAAATTTACTGAGATGTGTATTCTACATTACATGTGATGTTGCTATGGACAACACATCAGAGCCTGTCTACTATCTTCTAGAGGGTGCTAAATAAATAAGTAGATACTTATTGGTTGCCCATAGCAACATCACATGTGAAGTACTGTAGAATACACATCTTAGTAAATTTCCTCCCTTATCTCTCCACCTGTCTCCACAATAAGGACCCGCTCACTTGCCATACTTACGAAGTCCAAACCACCCTGGAATACCTTATGCCTGGTACACACCAGGACGACTAGGGCCCGATCCCATCAATCTAGATCCAATTCCGACCAATTGGATGTAGATTGTGTGGTGATTGGGCCCTTTTCTGTCCTGGTGTGGACCGATACCGATCCGATGCGCGGTCCCGCAGGTCGGTCGTTATTCAGATCCTACCTGCAGCAGGTAGGATCTGAAGAACGACCATACAGCCGGGTGCGGGTCGCCATCGGATCGGACCCGCTCACGGTGCACATCGTGAGCGGGTCGTGCCCCCCCCGCATCATCGCGAGCGGGTCTGAAGAAACACTGACGACCCGCTCACAATATGCATCGTGAGCGGGTCGTCGTGGTGTGTACCCCACATTACACCACTTATTACCATATAAGTATAATAATCAGGCAGCAGCAGTTCTGTGAAGACTATCAGGGAGACTTTCTCTAATCAACTTATCATAAGTTGTTCTTTACTCTAGCTTACTATCAGAATGGGGATCTTAATAGAGACTACATACTCACCTTAACTCTTATGCCGTCCTGCTAATAAGATTACATGCGATAATATCGCAATAGCAGGCTGATTATTTCATATTGCGGGATTTAGGTTAGATTTATTGTGGACACCATTCATTTTGGCCAATAACACCTGTACTGTATATATTTTTGCAGGTTATCTGCCTCACTAAAATGTTATGCTGCTTTCAGACCGCATAACTGGCTTTGACCCTGTATTTGGAAACGTTTCCAAAAACGGGTCTGCCAGATAAAACCCCTTTCAGACCGCAGCACTTAAACGGTATATTACCGTTTAAGTGCCGATTTTTTGACACTGGCAGACCCGTTTTTGGAAACTTTCCAAATACAGGGTTAAAGCCAGTGCAGCCTTCAGCACTCCCCTCCGTGCAGCTCCCCCCCCCCTCGCGTGTCGACCGAGCGCATGTCGACGCCCCCCCGCGCATGTCGACGCCCCCGCGCGTGTCGACGCCCCCCGCGCGTGTCGACGCCCCCCCCACCCCCCCGCATGTCGGCGCCCCCCCCCCGTGTCGACTTACCCCGTGCCGGTACCTCCGTTGTGGACTGCAGCTCAGTATGCTCGGAAAGCACTTATGAAAAAAGTGTCTTCCAGAAAATGGCTGCCCCATAGGAAACCCAGTTTAAAAAAACTGTCTTCCGTATGGGGGCAGCCATTTTCTGAAAGACACTTTTTTCATAAGTGCTTTCCGAGCATACTGAGCTGCAGTGCCGGGAACCACAACGGAGATACCGGCACGGGGTAAGTCGACACGGGGGGGCCGTCGACACGCGCGGGGGGGGGTCGACACGCGGGGGGCGTCGACACGCGCGGGGGGGCGTCGACACGCGCGCGGGGGGTGTCGACACGCGCGGGGGGGGGGCTCCAGTGCTGTGAATACTTAATGAGCGCTCATTAAGTATTCACTGTGCTGAATTTAGGACCCAGCTCATTGGCTGGGTCCTAAATACCGTTTCTGAGCCGATTTTTTGGCTAAAATACCGGTTCAGAAACGGGTAGGACCCTGCATTTTAACCGGTTAGAAAAAACTGCATTTTCTAACCGGTTAAGTGGGACTGGACCTTTCAGACCGCACACATTACCGTTTTAAAACGGTAAAAAAACGGCAATTTACCGTTTTAAAAGTGCGGTCTGAAAGGGGCATTAGTGAATTTATTACGTTGAACCAGGAAATTACAGATACTGGTATAATACATAATTAATCTTGGATTACCACATAATGTTTAAAAACTGAATACTGATGATTGTACTGCCATTGTATGCAAGGAAACGTGAGCAGTTCAAATTATTACAGATAACTGGGAATGCTGAATGTATTATTACTGCTTTATGTTTGCAATTGAACAGCCAAATGTTCCCTTGTCAAACTATTATCTGACAGTGTGCCTTTAAAAGAAGTTACTATGTACTTGCAACGGAATCGGGACATCTGTCAGAATGAACTTAGGTCTACAGTCATTAGGTCTACCCCACTAGGTCGACTGGCAGGAAGGTCGACCTGACTTAAGGTCGACATGGGCCAAGGTCGACATGACTTAAGGTCGAATTTGCATAAAGGTCGACATGAGGAAGGTCGACTGGTCATAAGGTCGACATGGGTTTTTCACTAATTTTTGATCCGAATGTCGACACAGTCGACATGGACACAGTTGGCAATGAGAATCGGACCCTCGCATCGCTCGCTTCGCTCGCGATGCTTCGGGCACGGTGCCTCGCTGCGCTCGGCACACTATTTTATTCTCCCACCACGCCCTAGTGGATGGTAGGACATGAAATACCGCCTGTCGGCACATGTCGGCTCAAAAAACAGTGAAAAACCCATGTCGACCTTATGACCAGTCGACCTTCCTCATGTCGACCTTAATGCAAATTCGACCTTAAGTCATGTCGACCTTGGCCCATGTCGACCTTAAGTCAGGTCAACCTTTCTGCCAGTCGACCTAGTGGGGTAGACCTAATGACTGTAGACCTAAGTTCATTCTAATAGATGACCGCATCCCCTTGCAACATATCTATCAATTTATATTTCTAGCTTCACAGACTGTGTCATTCAGAATTAATACTTTATAACTGTTTCTCATATGTAATAGACAGTACTAGGTATATCCATTTACTGTGTAATTTGTGAGCCACTCATTTTTAAACAGACTATACCCCTTTCCCACTGCAGCTCTTAAATGGTAAATTGCCATTTTTTTTAGCCTTTTTAAACAGGTAGAGCTGCAGTGGGAACGCTTCAGGTTGCTTTATCCGTTTAACAAATACCGGTATTTTTTTTTTTTTTTTTATATAACGTTTTTATTTCATTACACATTTTCAAATATACAAGACAATAAAGCAGTATACATCCACCACTTACAAAAACAAGACAAAAAATTAATACAATGACAATATTAAAACACTAGACACAAACACATATAGTCATAGCTACTCTTCAAAGTACTACCTTCCTAAGGGATCCTTCGCCCCTCTCATGGTTTAATCCTTCATTCTTTAAATTTAAGTTCTATGCCTCCCTTTTCCCCTGCCCCCCTCTTACCCCCAGACTCTCTCCACATTTCCCGCTGGGACCCGATAATCACCCGCTCACCACCGCAGTTTATAGATGACAGACGGGGGAAGGGAAGTGGGATCAAGAAATAAGGGCCAAGCACAGGGAAAAGAGAAAAAAAAAAAAAAAAAAACGGGAAAACCCTGATGTATTCCCTATATAAAGAGGGTGCCTAGTGAAGAACCCCAAAACTGATGCCTCACCATCAAGTATGGGGATTTGTGTCTTTTGTCCTTGGGGAGAAAAAAAAAAAAAAAAGTGACTCCCTACCCCCATTCGAAATACCCTCCCCCCACCCGTCCTCTCCCCCTAACAACAGGAATACCCCTGTTACTACCCTTGTGTATAGACACAGTTAGTGCCCGCCAGTACTGGTGACACCGTCCTATGCTTCCCTACTAAACCATCTACTACTAGGGCCAAGATTGTGTGCCCGTGAAACGTGTATGTGAACGTGCCTATTAATTCAGATCATATATATATATAGGGGCTCTACCTCTGACCGCAAAGCGGTCGAAGGTCTCCCCGTGCCCTTTCCCTACCTACTGTGATCCCAATCTCCGAAAGAAAAAAAAAAAAAAAACAAGAAACCCCTGCATGTATTAACCTGGCCTCCCTCCCGCCTCCCTCCCCCCTCTAGATATTAATCCCCTCACTGTTACTAACTTTATATAACCCTGATCTATTCCAGGGGCCCCAGATTCTCTGGTACTTATCGAGCGTCCCTCTAGATGCATGCAGATACCTTTCATGTTCACTGGTCTGATTTGTCAGGTTCACCCATTCCCTATGGTAAGGAGCCAGTGGGGACAGCCACCGTCGGGCAATTATCACCTTGGCGAGGGCCACTAGACTTCTTACCAAATACTTCAACTCCCCATTAATTGCGACATAAATACCGGTATTTGTTAAACAGGTAAAAAGCAGTGTTTTACCCATTTTAGAGACTTTTTTTTGCCAGTGGGAAAGGGTCTTAAACATATTTAGTAATAATAATAAATGTTAAGAACATGATTGGCCTGTGGCCAAGAAAAGTCCATTCTATGGCCAGTATTCAATGCCTCAGATTCGCCGTTTTTTTCAGTGAATCTGGCAATTCGCTGGGTTAACGGCGAATTTTCTGTTAGAAAAAACAATTCGCCATATTCAATGGAGGCAACAGTGTATTCAATGCTCAAATGGAGAACTGCTTTCTCCATTGATTTTCGCCATGATTCTCCGTTTAGCATTCGTCATCTTTTTTAGGTGAACTGTAATGTGATCTTTTAAATTAAAGCGTTTTTAATTTTTTTTTTGGTGTTAAAAAATCAGATTTTTTTTTCTATGAAAGGGCATGCTATTTTTATTCATATACTTGCAGCACATGAATATATTTTTAATATATATATCTATTTTTTAAACCATATATTTTTTTTTTTTACACATTCGCCAGCAGGGGGCCGGGAGCCGGAGCCGCTCATTAATATTCATATATTCACTGCACACTGGTCCCGATCATTACATAGGCACGAGCGGGACCAGTGAGTGCAGCGGCTCCGACCCCAGCAGCACCCTGCAAGCCCTTCTTCACCCCCACTAGTGTCCGGACACCCCACAGGTGGGACACATGTGCTGCTTTGCTGGGAGGGAGGTGAGGGGACGGGGGGGGGGGGAGAGATATGCGGGGGACATTAGCTGACAGGGACGGCTCCAGCAGTAGCAGACCTCTGGCTCTGGCAGCACCAGCGCGGTGATAGCAGATGTCAGCGCCGGGGCTGCTTGAGCCGGAGGTCTGCTACTGCTGCTGCTGGACTCGTCAGGCTGTGCAGGGGCTCCCAGCAGCATTAGTGCGATCCCCGGCCGGGACTCCGCTCCATCCCCTGCAGTGGCAGTGTAGCCACAGAAGCAGGGGAGAGCAATTCGTCATGGGGGTCAATTTTCGCCGTCAGGGGCTGAGATCCCCTGACGCGTTGAATACAGGGGACGGGCGGCTGCCGGCGAATCTCCCAGCAGGGAGAATCCAAGGCGAAAGGGCAGCGAATCCTACACAGGATTCGCTGCCGCCCACGACCCCCGGCCATTGAATACTGGCCTACAGTATATGACAGCCCATTTTACTATGGGTTTAAATGGGATGCTTTGTGGTTTAAATGATTACAATGTGAATGTGACAAAAAAGTTATTTAAACGTCAATTTACCATTTAAGAGCTGCAGTGGAAAAGGGTCTTTATGGCTCAGACCCGTTTAAAGACCCGTTTACAAATACCGGGGTATTACCCGTTTAGGCAGTGGGAAAGCAGCATAAGCAATCTCTCTTATTCAATTGTATTGCAGCCATCCTACTTCAGACAAACTGGTTATTGATGATTAACAAGGACCAGATGATATGGTGCCCCAATTACTGAGGATGCCTAATTAGTTAACTATATAAGGAGACAATTAATTGCCCTTCTAATTATCTGCCAAAACCTAGGCATTGATATTAAGGGTGTTTATTCTCCTGTAGGGTCCAGGTTTTGCAATCAGGCTTTGATTTTGTCTGTCTGTTTATGTTATACTTATATCCATATGTGTGTATACTGATTAAATATACCCCTCTTTTTATATTTAAATAACCAACAAAAGTTATGTTTTAAGATTGCGATATAACTTTCCAAGCCCAACATATCCTTAGAGCCTATTGGGACTCCGAATATTTTTTAACAACAACAAAAAAAGTTGAGAAATTTGTGTTATCACTCTACCGATACGTTATGTTCTATCAACATTTCAGATCCTCCATTCGGTTGGGATTTGAATTCTATTTTACTTTATTTTCAACTAGAGTACCCCAACAAAGAGAGGGTACTTGCCTCTTCAAAAACCTATAAACTAGTGCTGGTGAAAGGACTGCTTATTTGTTTGTTTCACTATTTGAGATTTGGGGTTATAGAGGATTGGTTGCCCAAGTCAGAGCCGGCCCTAGGCATAGGCATACTAGGCAATTGCCTAGGGCAGCAGCCTATGCCTAGGGGCGTCACTTCGGCAGCTTTACCAGGCGTTCACTGCGGGTTGATGTGATGTTATGCGGCAGGGCGATGAGTGATGGATCGGATTTCTGTTGTGGATCCGATCCGCGGCACTGCTTTCCCCTGTGACAGGCAGCTTCCGGCCCAGGCTGCCCAATCACAGAGCTCAGAAGACAGCCGTCACAGCCCGCCCTGAATCTGCAGTGCCAGGCGGCTGACTTCTGAGCTCTGTGATTGGGTAGCCTGCACCGGGAGTGCAGGAAGAAGCCCAGCCTGCGCCACAGCACCAGGAGTGCAACCTGCAGAAAGGAGAGACCGGAGTTAGCTAACATCATCCTGCCCGGGTTCGCCGATGCGCTGGTAAGTAACTGTCAGTGGCTACCTGCAAGAAGGGGGACCATGCAGCTGCAGCGTGAGGTCCTGCGTAGAAGCATAAAATAAGTCACCACACTGGTGTGGGATAGGGGGGGTGATTGGTTATGTCGGAGACAGAAGAGGAGTAGGGTGTGTAAGGGGAGCAGTGTAGAGGATTATGGTGTGTATGTGGAATGAACAGGGGGACTAGGGTGTATATGGGAGTAGTAAAGGATTATAGGGTGTATGAAGGTGGAATAGGGTGTTTGTGGTGGGGATAAAGGGTTATGGGGTGTATGTTGGGGAACAGGGATTGAAGTGCAGGATGGGGGGGTAGCAGTATATGGGGGTTATGTTGGGGTAGAGGGATATGGGGTGCATGTGGGAAGACGCTGGCAGTAGGATATGTAAGGATAGAGGCATATGGGGCGTATGTGGTGGGTATAGGGGTATGGAGATAGGTGTATGTGGGTTGTGCAGTGGTGGTGAATAGGGGGCGGAGAAGTGCAGGGGTAATTTGGGCGCAGAGGTGCAGGGGGACGAAAATTTGTTGGTGACAGATAGGTGATGGGAACGGAGAGGTGGAGAGAGTGAGAGATGCAGGTAAGGAAGGACTATCTAAATGGATGCACAATACCTTAGGCCCTCCTGTCTTAAGTAGGGGGGCAGCGCATCGCCACTCACAACCATGGCTCTGTGAGGGCACAGCGCCCTCAGCTCCGTGGCTGCTGAGGGGCTCAAACCAGCGAGGATGGACATTTGATATAAGGCTCCCACCAGCCTATCAGAGCTCACAGACAGGCTGCCGCAGTTAGTGATTGGCTGCCGGACCATGAGATCCAATTGGCTCACTAGCCTGTGCCATATTTGAAATGTCTGTCGGTCATGGTATAAGCCGCTCAGCACACCAGGACGTGGCAGTGAACTCTCTCATCCCCTCTTATATGGAATTAATATGGGAATTCTGTAAGGGGCACTAATGTGGGCAATCTTTAAGGGGCACTACGGGGGGAATTATGTGTAAGGGACATTACTGCGGGCATAATATGTCATGGGCATTACGCGTGTGGCATAATGTGTAATGGGCATTATAGTATGTGTCATAATTTGTAATAGGCAATACGGTGTGCACCAATGTGTAAAGGGCAATACAATACAGTGTGCACCAATATGTAATGGGCATTCTGGTGTGCGCCAGTGTGTAATGGACAATATACTGTGCAATAATGTGTAATGGGCATTATAGTACGTGGCATAATGTGCAATGGGTACTGCAGTTTTTGACAATGTGTAACGGACAATATGGTGTGCAATAATGTCTAATGGGCATTACAGTGTGCAGCTTAATGTGTAATGGGTACAGCAATGTGTGACAATATGTAATTGGCATTACAGTGTTTGACAATTGGTAACGGGCATTACAATTTGCGTAATCTTGAAGCAAAGTGTCTAAGGGGCTCTTTCAGATAGCTGTGATAGCTATCCGACCTGACCCTTTCATACTAAGCCTGTCTCGCCCACCCGAGTTTAACGCTTCTTATAACCCGGGTCGAAATGCCGGGTTAGTCGACCCAGAGTATTCAGTTTAGTGCTTTCACATCGCACCTCGACCCGGCAATAACCCAGGTTATAAATGCTACCTGAGGGGTATGAGGGCCTCTACTTGCCACAATGTGTACAAGTGGCACTACTACTGTATGTGGTGTAATGTGAATAACGGACACTACTGTGACACTTATTTCTCCACGTTACTTTCACACAAAGGCCAGTATTAAATGCTCCCGATTCACCGTTTTATTTTGGCGAATCGGGCTGTTTTCTCTCCTTGCAGTGTTTTTCACTAAAAATGTGACTCATCCTATTCAATGTTCACTGTTCGCCGAAAGCGAACAGTGAATGCCGGCCAGTTCTCTGTTTCATGCTCGCTGCAATTCGCTGGTGTATTTGCTTTCTCCCTGATTTTTGCCATGATTCACCGCTTTGCATTCAACATCTTTCTAAGGTGAACTGGGAAGTGATCTTTTAAAATAAAATTGTTTTTCTGTGAAGGGGCATGCTATCTTTATTCTTGTGCTTGAAGCACATTAATATTATATATATAATTTTTTTTTAAAACTCATTAGATATTCATATATTCACTTCACACTGACCCTGGCTTCTTAAAAATCTTAAAAATCTTGCCTAGGGCATCAAATTTGATAAGGCCGGCTCTGTCCCAAGTAATCCCCCCACTAGCAGCATCTTGCACACCTGAGGTACTACCTTATACTTTTTTCACGTAATCACTATTAGAGATTAAGTAAACCTTTTTAATTTCACACAAATACAGTAAAAATCAATACAGATAAATGTTTTCGGTACTTGTGTAGTTTCACGGTGCCCGATATATCGAAAGCAATATCGGCCGATATATTGGATGCGATATCAGCCGATATATCAATGCAATCAGAAGCGATTTTTTACCTGTTCATAACCCCACTATCCACTACGCATGAAGTTGATTTTATATAGTGTGGCAAGCGCAGTAATCCGCGGCCGCTCGCCACACTATATAAATTCAACTTCAAGGTCAAAAATCGCTTCAGATCTCATCGATATATCGGCCGATATCACATCCGATATATCGGCCGATATCGCATCTGATATGTCGGGCGCCGTGAAACTACACAAGTACCATGTTTTCAATCAATTAGCATATTTCATCCAACATTTGTTGCTTTTTACATTCAGTTATTTATTATATGACTTGTTTTGTCTATGAAAACCCAGTCAAAGGTCGCCTGTAAAATTGCCAGATTTGTATTTATTCATCTCTTTAGGCCTGCAATTATTTACAGTGATAATAACCGAGCTATGGATTTCGTCTCATAGTCTGAAGCTGTGGCCACACGTGTGATATGCACTACCGATTTTGAATATGTAGTCAAAGTCGCATAGCAAATACTGCAAATCGCACTGCACTATGGAGCACCCGATCCTGATGTGATGCCCTGCGGTATTGAAATCAAATGTAGAAATAGACTGTGCCATGTTGCTCAATGCAGCATGGTCCCTGCTGCCCCCGCCACACTGTCCCTCCCTCCCTGCCAGCCAATGCCGGCATCCTGCCCGGTTCCTGCTCCGCCGATATGAAATCGATATCTTTCTAAAGCGCTTCTCCTCAGTATCGTGAATAGGGTGAGACAAAATGAGATAACAAAAACAGGTACTTATGTATTATCTGGGCTCCCATGTTAAATGCACCCCATTTTTTCATATCCCTACTATCCAACTACGCATGGAGTTGATTTTATATAGTGTGGCGAGCGCAGTGAGCCACCGTGCCCGAAGCGTGGCGAGCCCCGCGAGGGGACGTGGTCTCATAAGAAAAACGGGAGCCCAGATATTACATAAGTACCCAAAAACAATAGTACAGTACGTCTTTTTGTCTGAAAATCTGTGTGTCAGTCTGTCTGTGTTCTTCTCTTACATTGTCCAGCAGTGATTCCTTCAGATCAAGGTATCCTTGGTTTTCACTGCCGGGAGTATCACCAGTTTAAGCCTATGGGTTTCTCAACTCGACCCAGTGCCACCCCGCACGGACCCCAGCCGGCCCCACACGACCCCCCACAGACCCACCAAACCCCCCCTCACCTGTCCGGGCAGCACAGTACTAGTGACCTCCTCTTCCCTGCACTGTACATCCTCTTCCGGGTGCAGGGAGGAGGAGGCGGAGCCCACCCTCAGCAGCTAGCAGCCGAGTAAGGGAGGGAGGGGGGAGCCGCTTATCACAGGAGCTGCCGTTGCTATACTAATCGCATATGTTAGAGCATATGTGATTAGTATCATTGCGGTAGCTGGTGGAGGGGGGTGGTAACTGGCAGCGGAGGATAGTGCATCCCGCCCCAAGTCTCATCCTATTCACGTTACTTAGGAGAAGTGCATTACAACGTTCACCACTTTCCTTTATATAATGATTGTAGAGAATCTTCTCACATAAATACTTACTGTATATCTCCACAAACCACCAATGTCAACACTTCTCTCAAAGCATATTGGTTCCAAGCCTTCTTCTAAGCAACATTTGATGGCCGTCAGACCACTGCAGCCAGCACCAATTATAGCCACTTTCTTAGCCATATTACTCTAAAAAAAAAATTAACAAAGAATTACAGTTTACTTCATGGTGTTTAGATGTGCAGGAGGGAGCACAGGTGCAGCTTTTAAGGATGCAGTGGGGGGGGGGGGGGGGCTGATAAGTTTCGCAATGTATAGGAATTGGTAGATGTTCTAAATTGGTGTAGGCAGTAAGTATTCTCCATTACAAGTGTTTATTATTTTTCTGGAGGGTGACACCAACATCATCTGCACTCCTGTTGGGCCTATGCTCCATGTGCCACCTCCACAGCAACCACAACCCACCACACAGGACACTGTTGCCAATGTTGAGGAACTAACATTGTCCACCATTTTGGGATTTTAATGGATTGCCAAGCCAGCCAGCTGGACTATATTGGGGGTGCCAATGCAGCGCAACAACATAACAGGGGTGGTGGTACAGGGCACCCACTCCCGGATGGCCTGCCAAATATCTAGCTGGCAGAAGGTGCTTATGTGTGCTTAAATTCTAAGCAATCTAGTCAGATCTCTTTGAATAAAGCCCTTTATCGCTATGTGTGTAGGTCCAATAAGTCTCAGCTAGGTAGCACATCCCAATATGAGTAGTAGGGTGTTCAGTGCAGGATCCCTCCCCTTGATATATTCAATATTATGTGTAGACATACTCACCTGAGTCTCCTTCAAATCTGTTTCAGCACCCCTCCTACCTGTCCTGATGTGTTTGATGACTATGCAATTGTATAGCCAAACTACAGGTAAGAACCTTATAATTATACTAGTAAGAATGCTCGGAAACTAGTAAGTAAATGCTTCAAAAACTAGTCTGCTACCTTGTGATTGCCGATAGATAGATAGATAGATAGATAGATAGATAGATAGATAGATAGATAGATAGATAGATAGATAGATAGATAGATTATAGCAAGTCAGAAGTGGGGTGTGAGTCTTCCCAGATTGTTCTGTCTGGCCCACTTTGGCGCAACACCATTTAACATTTATATCACTCTTTGTTTTCATCTATGTAGCACTTTCACACATCTATTTTTTTTTTTCACTTTTTTAACACTTCTAACACTAAGCAGCCATTTCACCTACCTAACACTGGCCCTTATTCTGGTTGGTGCGGTAATATCCGCGTGCGTTCGTGGCGCCAATGTTTTGTGTCTGCGCATGTGCAGAGGCGTCTCTGCGCATGTGCGCGCGCGTACGGCCAAATCCCGCATGAAATGTGATCACTCCGAACAGGGGGTGGAGAGGGGCGTGAAGGGCTATTTGGGCTCATTACCATATGCATACGCCCCGCGTTTCATGGGCGTTCCCATGCAAACGCTGGGCGTACGTATGGTAATGCGGTCGTGACGCACGTGTAGGGGGCGGACATATGACATCGCCGGATGCCAGCTGCCCGCCCAGATCCCTGCTTTTGCACGGAAACATGTCCGTGTGGTCTGAGGTTGCGGGAGCTGGTGGACCACTCGGTCCTGCATTCGATGGTCTGCGACCATCGAATGATGGGGGAGGTTCCCTGAGATGGAGGAGGCGTATTCCGTGAAAAATACACGTGCGGTCCGTTCGGCCAGCTTCTTACCGCGTACGGACGGAGTTGGCGATCCATATGGAAGGCGGGGTTTCGCACGCACGGTCCTGGCCGCATATTCGGATCCGGCCGCACCGATCAGAATAAGGGCCACTGTGATACTTGGAGTAGACATAAATCCAGGACTGGGGGTGTGCCTTGACCACTGCATTACAGCAATGAACTTGTGGGGTAAATTAAAGGAATTTGATATTCAGATTTAGACCTGATAATTTATCTTCAAAGTTGCAGATGACTGCGAGTAGAAAAAATACCTGCCCTATGTATGAGAGTGAATTGTGGAAATATTGCTATCCAGAATCCTGCCGCGCTTCCATACGCAATTCAAGAACCATCAAATGATTTTTTCAGTCTCAGTAAATGTGAGTAATTCTGACCCTTCTATAACCATGCAACAGAGTGAGGGCAGCACTGACTTTTTTTTTTTTCTGACACTCCCAGAAAACGTGTGGACCCAAAAGTGTCCAACCCCAACACCATCTTCCTGTCAGTCAGATTGTGAGATTGCGATTAGTTATTTTTGTCACTATTTTGGATTTCTCATATGTGGAATGCCTAAATTCTGTGTGACTGTATCTTCTTAGAAAATGTTATGCTACAGTGTTTTTGTGCCAGACACAGTAACATCATTTGGTATACAGATAACATTGTATTACATACAGAATAAAGGCATGCTCCATATCATTTTAATCAGTACAATTAAAATCCCATTGTGAATAAGGTGCATTTTAAGGGGAAATGTTCAAAAATCACATGTACAGTACATGAACTATTTTAAGCGATCAAAGTATATATTTTATTTTTTAAGGTTCAAAATAATTATAAAATGTGCTCTAATTAGAGTATGTACATCTTAATGATTGTGGAAATTGCTGAATACAACTCTAATTATGCACGACTTTATAGAGCTGTTTAATGTCCAACATTCTAACTTAGATTCCATTACATCAGCCAAGTTGTATGTTTTTAATATGGGCAACACATCTCGATCTGACTTTTTTTACTGGCCCCTGTTATTGGCAGCTGAAAGCATCTGGCTTTTAATCCACTTAGACATTATTACACTGCCAGACTTTGCAAACTGACCAACTTTTGCAGAACAATAGGACATTTCACAAAACCGAACCAAAATTCGCTCCAGTTAAATCCAGGCCATAGTGTGAAGCCATAGCACCTGAACTAAGTGCATGCTACAGCACCCTACCACCGCCCTTCCATACTAGTAGCCACCTTTTCTGGTGTCACATACCACACTATCTTATCTACAGTAGCATGTGATCCACCTTCTCCACCCCATGCTATGCACCTAAGCCTATAATGAATGCTGATGTGCAGCTACAGTATTTGTTAGATGCATTATGTCCATCACTCAAAGCACAGGGAAAGGACAACCCTCTCATATGTAGTTTTGTAAAGTTAAATCTGGAAATGTATGTCCTCTCTCTCTCTCTCTCTCTCTCTCTCTCTCTCTCTCTCTCTCTCTCTCTCTCTCTCATGATAAACATATGTCATATATAAGGCTAAAGCATAATTGCATATTTTTGAAAATTTTTGAAAAATGGGCATGTCATGCTCCACCCAAAGGACGTGTCTAGTTCCATATTTGAAGATATTGTGAACGTGGCACCTAGAAGCATGTTTGTATACTGCTGCATCTGAGAGGAATCTTTTAAAATAACTTAGATTCAAATGTGGATGAGCCCTTAAGTAGTTAATAAGAGCTACTATACTTGCTAAAGAAAAGTCACTGATACATGTCAGGGATTGCTCATCTACAGTATTGTGTTTTACACGTGGTTCCATATAAATGGCCACAAGAAATGCATGTAGCCATAGGGATTATTGTGTTTTATCCCCAATGCTGGGAAATGGCACTGATGACTCAATGTAAATGTATCTATCTCTCATTCCTTTTTCCCCCCAGAAATGTTACAGCTGCATAATGTGGGCTAGGTGAAATAAGGGATATTTCTATACTAATCAGGGAGAGAGGGAGATTGCTACTATTCCAGGGAGTCTCCTGCAGAATGCTGCGCTATATAAGAAACTGTAAATAAATAAATAATGCAGGAGGGTAGGCAGCTATGGGCTAAAGCTGGAATGTAACAGTCCTAATTGCTGATTTTTGCTTTTTCCCCTCTGGGATAAGCTTGGAGGGGAGACGCATGTGACCACTGATAAGGGCAATGGCAAGTAATTCGTCATTACACATTTTACGCACATGTAATTTGCTATTTATACATGAAGAGGGGCCAAAATGTTGTGATTCTCTCAGAATCGGGTAACATTGGCCCAGTTCATTTGTGATAGGCCTGCTAATTGGGTCATTGGCCCTTATTCTGGTCTGTGCGGCCGGAGCCGCATACGTTGCTCCGGCCGCACAAACCAATCCCCGCCTACAATACGGATCGCCACGGCCGTCCGTACGCGGACGGCTGGCGATCCGCATGAAAATGGTGGGGCGTACGCCTCCACCATGGTGGGAGCTGCCCCCTGCATTCGATGGTCGGCGACCATCGAAGGCAGGGCCGCACGCTCCAGCAGCTCCCGCAAGCTTAGACCACACGGACAATCGTCCGTGTGAAAGCTTGTATGGGGGCGGAGAGCTGACATCCGGCGATGTCAGCTTTCCGCCCCCATCACTGGCGTCATAGCCTCATTACCATGCATACGCCCCGCGTTTGCATGGGAACGCCCATGAAACGCTGGGCGTATTCATAGGTAAATGAGGCTATTAAGCCCCTCACGCCCCTATATGCCCCCTTTGCGGCGTATAAAATTTTTGTGCGGCGATTTCCCCTGCACATGCGCAGAGTGACCTCTGCGCATGTGCAGAGCGAAAACATCGGCGGTACGGCCGCACGCGGGCCGTACCGCCCAGATCAGAATAAGGGCCATTGTGCTGCCTGTTTTACTAGGTGGGATGTGGAAGTGCCAAGCACTAGTTCAGGAATGGGGGACTCCCTGATATTTTGTGAGTAGGTAGTTATAAACAGAGGGAGAATTTGAGGCAATTTACAAGTTGCTTTAAGTTTATAATTTGCATTTTACCCCCCCCCCCCAAAAAAAAAGAAAAAGCAATTCACAATTGCCATTATTGCCACTTGAACTTGTTGTATTATCTACAAAATCCCCAGACTGAAAGTTTACAAATAGAGTAGGTAATGTCACTGCATTGCATGGTGACACAGCACTTCTGTCTGCACCTTACAAACTGATAGTCAATTTATATTAATTCAAAGGAGCCACAAAATATATATTTGACTAAATAACTCTTAAAAGTAAAAGGTAAAACTCATCATAACTTTTAAAACAAATAGTCTGCACACATTACTAAGCTTCTGTTCTCCTTGAATACATAACCTTACCTTAATTCCTGTCTTGTTTTGGTCGTCCTGTTCAAACAATGACTCACTTTCTGCTAGAGAGGGCTATTTTTTTATTTTTCATTGCTAGCTGTCTTATAGCTCTCTAGCACCCCCTGCTGCATGCACTGTGATACTATGCTCAAAATAAAGTACACAGTAAAAATTATAATATAATTAATGGAAATGATATCTAGGATTCCACATTGATTGTACATCTGGCGCCCCTTCTAAACTGAAAACATTGCACAGGCGAGATGCATTATTTGTTAGTATACTTAAATCTCAATTCACTTAGCAGTGTCTAAACAAGCAACATTCATCTACAGCAGTGGAACATGTGCTGCACACTGCACACAGAACAGTTGTAGGCAGCATGTCTTACCCCCCTACAGTCCCCTGCATCCTGTGTGTCACCACCTATTCAGTCCCCTGCACCCTGCGTGTCACCCCCCTACAGCCCCCTGCATGTCACACCAATACAGTACCCTGCATCCTATGTGTTGCCCCCCTACAATCCCCTGCACCCTGTGTGTTACCACCACCAGACCCTGTGAGTCACTAACTTTACAGTTCGCTGCACCCTGTGTTTCACTCCCCTAAAGTCACTACACCCTGCGCGACACCCCCCACAGACCCTGCGTGTCACCACCTTTACAGTCCCCTGCACCTGTTGTCACCCCCCCCACACACACACACACACCCTGTGTATCACCACCTATACAGTCCCCTGCACCCTGTCTCACCATCTATACAGTCCCCTGCATTCTGCATGTCACACCCCCACAGTCCCTTTCACCATGTGTCACCCCCTACAGTCCCCTGTACCTTGTGTGTCACCACCTATACAGTCCTCCACACCGTGTGTCACCACCTATTCAGTCCCCTACACCCTGTGTGTTAGCCCCCTACAGTCCCCTGCACCCTGTGTGTCAACCCCAGACCCTGCATTTCACCCCCTACAGTCCCCTGCACCCTGTGTGTCACCGCCTATACAGTTCCCTGCACCTTGTGTGTCACCACCTATTCAGTCCCCTGCACCCTGTATGTCACACCCCCCCACAGATCCTGCGTATCACCATCTTTACAGTCCCCTGCACCCTGTGTCCCCCCCCCCCCTACAGTCACAACACCCTGCCGTGTACCCCCCCACAGACCCTGTGTGTCACCACCTTTACAGTCCCCTGCAAGGTGTGTCACACACACCCCCCCACACACACACACACACAGGCCCTTATTCAGATCTGATCGCAGTACAATTTTGTTCTCAAAATGGGCAAAAGCATGTGCACTGCAGGTGGGGCAGATGTAACATGTGCAGATAGAGCTACATTTGGGTGGGTTGTGTTGAAACTAAAATCTATATTGCATTGTAAAAATAATGCAGCCGGTATATACCCTGCACAGAAACAAAATAAGTCACACAAATCTAACTCTCTCTGCACATGTTACATCTGCCCCACCTGCAGTGCACATGGTTTTGCCCATTTTGAGAACACATTTGTACTGCAATCAAATCTGAATAAGGGCCACAGTCCCTTGTGTCACCCCCTACACCCTGTGTATCACCACCTATACAGTCCCCTGCACCCTGTGTCTCACCATCTATACAGTCGCCTACACCCTGTGTGTCACCCCCTATACAGCCCCCTGCACCATGTGTGTCCCCACCTATTCAGTCTCCTGCACCCTGTGTTACCCCCCTACAATCCCCTGCACCCTGTGTGTCACCCCCCTACAGTCCCCTGCACCCTGCATGTCACCACCTATTCAGTTTTCTGCACCCTGTGTGTTACCCCCTACAGTCCCCTGCACCCTATGTGTTACCCCCACCCCCCGACCCTGCGTTTCACCACCTATACAGTCCCCTGCACCCTGTGTGTCACATCCCCCACAGATCCTGTGTGTCACCAACTTTACAGTCCCCTGCACCCTGTTTTGGGAAAGGGGGTTTTAAAGCGCTTATATGATGGTTATAAATATATTTAAGTGTTTAAACAAAAGAATAATGTGCTTGCCTGTAAAAGAAAGGGTGGGTTAAAAGTTAAAAGCTTTTGCTCAAAAATGTTTACAGCCCTTTTTGGGTTAGCTGTGGTTGGGTATGGATTGGTGGCTTCGGGGATCACGCACTGATGCACAGGCCAACACTGTCCCTACAATAGTACCTTTGTTCCGTTCGCAGGGCTTGGTGTGGCACTGTCAGCTGTTCCCGTGCATCTCCGTCTCCCGAGTCCTCCGTCATCTGTTCGGTCACTGAAACCGGAAGTTCGGGCAGCGTGTCTCCGGCTGTTCGTAGCACGCTGCCAGCAGGTTCCTCCAACGCGTTTCGAGTCTTCACTCTTTGTCAAGGATGTTGGACCCTTGCTGGGACCTCCTTTTTTATTCTTAAAAAACTTTATTTAAAACTTTAAAAAGTACATTTGTTTTTCCGGAAGTAGTCTTTGGAAAAAAGGGGAAGTTGTTTAGGTGGCAAGCACATGTTTTATTGTTCTACGTTTGTGAGATATTGGCAATTTTTTTATTTAAAGCGATATTTACAGAAAATAATTTAGGTCTATGTCAATATTTAAGCCAGCTGGAGTTAGTGTATTTAATTCATAGATCCACTTGGTTTAGTTTTTTCTTAGTTCCGTTACAATATCACCTCCACGCCAATGTGGTGTGACATTTGTATTGCCGTGAACTGCAATGTTGATGGATCTTTGTTATGATATTTGGCATGGTGGTCTGATAAAAGGAGGGCTAACAACCCACAGTGTATGTTATACACATGTTCTGACAGTCTGGTTTTCATTTTTCTTTTTGTTTGTCCCACGTACTGGTAGTTACACTCAAGTAAGTAGATGACTACTATGGTTTCACAACTTATTTGTTGTTTTATTTTATATTCCTTCTTTTTTTGGTTGGAGAGGATGGTTTTTATTGGTTTTGGTTGCTTTTATTTTTGTAGACTTGCAGCCCATGCAGTTTAAACATGGGAAAAAAACAGGTGAAGTGGTTTTCTTCTTCCCTTTGGCCAATGGAATGAAGCTTTTCTTGAGTTCTTGATTTAAGGTTGTTGCACGTCACGAATTTTGTGGTATAATCTTGTTCGGTTATTGATCTAATTGTAATATATGCCAGTGTTTGTTAAAGATATCTTCTATTTGTTTGAAATTGCTACTGTATTGGGTTATAAATAATACTGGTTGATCCTGATTTGCTGTTGTTTTTTGTTTATATTGAATAATTTCTTGTCTGTTCATTTGATGTACCTTGATTCTTTCTTTTTCCAATATGGATTCTTGGTATCCTTTGTTTATGAAATTTTGTTTAGCAGCCATGCTTTGTTCATTATGGCCCTTATTCAGATCTGATCGCAGTACAAATTTGTTCTCAAAATGGGCAAAACCATGTGCAATGCAGGTGGGGCAGATGTTACATGTGTAGGGAGAGTTAGATTTGGGTGAGTTATTTTGTTTCTGTGCAGGGTAAATACTGGCGACATTATTTTTACTCTGCAATTTAGATTTCAGTTTCAACACACCCCACTGAAATGTAAATATCTCTGCACATGTTACATCTGCCCCACCTGTAGTGCACATGGCTTTGCCCATTTTGAGAACAAATTTGTACTGCGATCAGATCTGAATAAGGGCCTATATGTCTCTGTTTCCATACAATTCCTTTTTATTCTTCGGAAGTTACCATTTGGGATATTTTGTACCCATTTCCTGTGGTGGTTGCTATTAAAGGGCAGGATGTTATACCCATCTACTAGTTTTGTGTGGGTCCTTGTCAGCACGGTATTATTTTTTATAAAGATCTCTAGGTCTAAGAAGACTATCATTTCTTTCCTGGTTACCGTGGTGAATTCCAAACCGTATGTGTTTGTGTTCAGGTATTTTTTGAATTGTTCAAAAAAGCACCCTGTGTGTCACCCCCCCCCCCCCCTACAGTAACTACACCCTGGATGTCACACCCACCCACAGACCCTGTGTATCATCACCTATTCAGTCCCCTGCACCATGTGTATCCCACTCTCCACAGACCCTGCATATCACCAACCTATACAGTCCCCTGCACCCTGTGTCTCACCATCTATACAGTCCCCTGCACCCTGTTAGTCCGCCCCCTACAGTCCCCTGGGGATATGGTTGACGGTCATTAGGTCGACACCATTGGGTGAACATACAGGAAGGTTGACAGGGGTCTAAGTCAACAAGGAACTAGGTCGACGCATGCTGACAAATGCTGATAGGTGGTATTTCATGCCCTACTATCCACTAGGGCTGGGTTGGAGAATAAAATAGGGTATTTGTTTCCTAGAACGGCCACAATCGCGGGCATCGTGTACCTTTAAGTTAAGGTACACGATGCCCCCGATGGACCCGATTTCCTTTGAAATCAAGTCCATTTTGCCGGCAAAGGGAAAATCGCGGGCATCGCGTCGGTCGTGACCATTAACATTGGCCCTGACGCGACCGACGCGATGCCCGTAATTTTGCCATAGATGAGATGGACTTGATAAAGTCCATTTCACATGGTAAAAAATGTGAAATGGGCCAATATGACCCATTTCACATTATATATGGCCCCGTCGTCACCCCATTATTGACATGAACCCGAAGCGTGGCGAGCGCAGTGAGCCCGCACGCGTCCTCCGACCTTTTCATTCCCCTACTATCCACGTCGGCGTGGAGTTGAGAATATAAAGTCCCCGCGAGGGGACGCGTATACCTGTGAAGTTATACGCGTCCGCTCGCCACGCTTCGGGCTCGGTGGCTCGCTGTGCTCGCCACACTTTATATTCTCAACTCCACGCCGACGTGGATAGTAGGGGAATGAAAAGTTCGGAGGACGCGCACCACCGCAGCGCTCACCACGCTTCTGGTTCACGTCAATTGTGGGGTGGGGTTTACGCTGTAAAATTGGGGGTCTAGGGAATATTTGGGGGTCTATTCACATTTGATTCAATAAAAAAATCAGGTCGGTCACGTCGGTCGCATCGCATGCGATGCGACCGACGCGATTTTTCCGACACGACCACCCCGATGGAAATCGGTGTGGCCGTGCTAGGAAAAAAGTACCTAAAATAGTGTGCCGAAGCATTGCGAGCACAGCGAAGGGATGCAGAACACATAAAAATTGTGTCTGTCAACTGTGTCGATATTCGGGTTAAAAAAAACAGTCAAAAAACATATGTCGACCTTTTGACTGTTGACCTAACCCATGTCGACATAATGCATGTGTCAACTTAGACCCCTGTAGACCTTGTCCTCTGTTGACCTAGACTCCTGTCGACCTTGCCCAATGTCGAACTAGACCCCTGTCGGCCTTGCCCAATGTCGACCTAGACCCCTGTCGACCTTGCTGTATGTTGACCCAACGGTCTCGATCTAACGATCTCAGCCCGTCTCCTGCACCCTGTGTGTCACCCCCTACAGTCCCCTGTACCCTGTGTGTCACCCCCTACAGTCACTACACCCTGCATGTCACACCCCTCACAGACCCTGTGTGTCACTACCTATACAGTCCCCTGCACCCTGTGTATCACCCCCTACAGTCCCCTGCACCCTGTGTATTACACCCCCAACAGACCCTGCGTGTCACCCCCTACAGTCCCCTGCACCCTGTGGGGAATGAAAAGTTCGGAGGACGCGCACCACCGCGCACCACCGCAGCGCTCGCCACGCTTCTGGTTCACGTCAATTGTGGGGTGGGGTTTACGCTGTAAAATTGGGGGTCTAGGGAATATTTGACATTGAATCCAATGTAAAATCGGGTCCCAGGGACCCTATTCACATTTGATTCAATAAAAAAATCAGGTCGGTCACGTCGGTCGCATCGCATGCGATGCGACCGACGCGATTTTTCCGACACGACCACCCCGATGGAAATCGGTGTGGCCGTGCTAGGAAAAAAGTACCTAAAATAGTGTGCTGAAGCATTGCGAGCACAGCGAAGGGATGCAGAACACATAAAAATTGTGTCTGTCAACTGTGTCGATATTCGGGTTAAAAAAAACAGTCAAAAAACATATGTCGACCTTTTGACTGTTGACCTAACCCATGTCGACATAATGCATGTGTCAACTTAGACCCCTGTAGACCTTGTCCTCTGTTGACCTAGACTCCTGTCGACCTTGCCCAATGTCGAACTAGACCCCTGTCGGCCTTGCCCAATGTCGACCTAGACCCCTGTCGACCTTGCTGTATGTTGACCCAACGGTCTCGATCTAACGATCTCAGCCCGTCTCCTGCACCCTGTGTGTCACCCCCTACAGTCCCCTGTACCCTGTGTGTCACCCCCTACAGTCACTACACCCTGCATGTCACACCCCTCACAGACCCTGTGTGTCACTACCTATACAGTCCCCTGCACCCTGTGTATCACCCCCTACAGTCCCCTGCACCCTGTGTATTACACCCCCAACAGACCCTGCGTGTCACCCCCTACAGTCCCCTGCACCCTGTGTATCACACTCCCCACAGACCCTGCATGTCACCACCTATACAGTACCCTGCACCCTGTGTGTGACACCCCCCCCCCCACAGTACCCTGCGTGTCACCCCCCTACACCCTGTGTCTCACCATCTATACAGTCCCCTGCATCCTGTATGTCCGCCCACTACAGTCCCCTGGAGAATACGGTTGAATGGTCGACCATAAGATGGTCGACGGTCATTAGGTCGACACCATTGGGTCGACATATAGGAAGGTTGACAGGGGTATAAGTCGAGTAGGGACTAGGTCAACAAAATAGTGCCCGAAGCGTTGCAAGCATGTCTATGTCAACTGTGTCGACATTTGTGTCAAAAAAAACAGTAAAAAAACTTATGTCAACCTAACCCATGTCGAGTGAATGCATGTTTCTACCTTGACCCATGTAGACCTTGTCCTCTGTCGACCTTGCCCCATGTTGACCTAGACCCCTGTCAACCTTGCTGTATGTCGACCCAATGGTGTCGACCTAACGATCCCAGACCATCTCCTGGACCCTGTGTGTCACCCCCTACAGTCCCCTGCACCCTGTGTGTCACTCCCTACAGTCACTACACCCTGCATGTCATACACCCCACAGACCCTGCATATCACCACCTATACGGTCCCCTGCACCCTGTGTATCACACCAACCACAGTCCCCTGCACACTGTGCGTCACACCCCCCACAGCGACTGCGTGTCACCCCTACAGTCCCCTGCACCCTGTGTGTCATCCTCTATAGAGTCCCCTGCACTCTGTGTGTCACCCCCCCCCCCACAGACCCTGCATGTCACTTCCCTACAGTCCCCTACACCCTGTGTGTCACCCTCCTACAGTCCCCAGCACCCTGTGTGAAACTCCCCATACAGTCCCCTGCACCCTGTGTGTCACCACCTATATAGTCCTCTGCACCCAGTGTCACCCCGCCCACAGTCACTACACCCTGATTCTGTCACCACCCCCCACGACATATACAGTCTCCAGGACCCTGTGTGTCACCCCCTACAGTCCCCTGCACCCTGTGTCACCCCCTATAGTCACAACACACCCTTCAGACCATGTGTGTCACCACCTATACAATTGCATGAACCCTGTTATAAAAAGTAGGCAGGAATGCTTCACCCTGTGTGTCACCCCCCTACAGTCTCCTTCATCAAGTGTCACACCCACTACAGTCTACTGCACTGTGTGTATCCCCCTGCATGAGACTGCTTCCCACTTTTTCCTCATGCCCAACTGCATAACAAGTTGAAATGCCTACTGTTATAATAGGGCATATTTCACTAAATTTTAAAAAAAACCTGTAACTACAGTATCTGAAAAACCTTAACCCCAAAAGGCACTACACTGGGACAATATCTATCTAATAATACAATCCCAAAGTCTTAATCACTCCTCTACCCTGAGTTATGCCTTCCCAAATATCCCCTCATAGACTAATGAAAAACGGTGTCAAAAAGCCATTTCTGAAATGGCAGAAAAAACTGGCAGTTGGAAATTTGCTCCCAATTGCTCATTGGTTGACGATTCTACGTCACTTTTGAGGTGTAACCCCTCAAACACCATGCCCCCATCTCAAAATATCCCTATGGGAATATTCTGTTTGTTCGATTCAGCCTAATATTTAGGGTATTTCGTGACCGTTATTTCGTATAATTCGTGTCGAAGCCAGCTTCCGAGCTTGAATCTTTGTCTTTGCAACTTTCTCAGAGAAGCCCTTCCTTCTTAAGACAGCTGTCTCAAGAGCCACGCCTTCAAAGCTAGTCTTTTCAGATCCGGGTGCAGACAAGGACCTTGCCTGAGCAGATACTGTCATAGTGGTAACCAAAACAAAAGAGCAGCCAACTAGATCTGGATACCAAAATCTCCTGGGCCATCAGGATTATTCTTCCCCCTTCATGTTTGAACTTCCGGAGAATCTGACGAAGAAGTGATACTGGCGGATAAGTGTATGGAAGAGGAAAGTTACACTGTATAGACAGAGCATCCGTTAATGCCACCTGAGGATCTCTGGCTCTGGAGCTGAACAGCTGCACCTTGTGGTTGTATGCCCCATCTTTTAGGCAATTTGCCAAAACATGTCAGGATGTAGTGGCCACTCTCCTGAGTGAAGTAGGCCTCCCAGTTCAGAAACACTGCTGAGATGGCTGGCACATGACACTCGGCCCAATGGAGGATCCTAGATACCTCCCTCATGGCCATTATGCTTTTTTGTGCCTCCTTGGTGGCTTATGTAAGCCACCGTGGTGGCGCTGTCTGACCGGATCTGAACCAGTCTGCCCTGCAACAGTTCCTGCACCAGCAGGAGGGAATTGAAGACTGCTCATAGTTCCAAGATGTTTATTGGCAGCCTGGATTCTTCCAGGGACCATTTTCCTTGCAAGGATTAGGATGCTACTACAACTCCCCAACCCCGCAGACTTGCGTCCGTGGTTAGAAGTACCCATTGCGGAATCCAAAATGGCCTAACCAAATGAAGATGAGTCTCAACAAGCCCCCATCTCAGATACACATGGACTTCCAAGGTGAGACCCATTCTCTGGGAATGTGTGGACTGAGGACAACCATCCCACCTGGTTAGAATCGATCTCTGTAGCATGCTAGAATAAAATTGCGCCCATTGTATCATGTCGAATGTGGACACCAACAGGCCCAGGATCTGCATGGCTTGGTGTATTGTAACTCTCCGGAGGTGAAGGAAGTTTTGAATTTTGGTCTGCAGTTGCTGGCTCTTTTCCAGAGTCTAACAAGTGCAAAATCTGCATGTATGGAACCAGAGCAGTTTTCTTCCAATTTAGAAGCCATCCGTAAGTCTGTAAAAGTAATCTTTTGTCAGCTGAAGGTATTTTACCAATGTCTCCTGTGAGTTGGCTAAAATCAATAGGTCATCCAGATAAGGGAGGACTCTGACTCCCTGATGTCTTAGGGAGGTTGTCATGACTGCCATAACCTTCGTGAAAATCCTTGGTGCCGTGGCCAACCCGAAAAGGAGGGCCTGGAACTGATAGTGTTGAGGTAGTATGGCAAACCACAGGAATCATTGGTGAGACTGAGCAATGTAGATATGCAGGTATGCATCCTGAATGTCCAGAGATACTATGTAGTCCCCAAGTTCCATTGCCAATACAATGGACCTTCGTGTCTCCATGCAGAATTTTGACATCTTCACAAACTTGTTTAGTGCTTTTAGTTTAGTATAGGTCTGAAAAATCTGTTTGGTTTGGGTACCAAAAATAGGGTCTAATAATACACTTGACCTCACTGTTGTTGAGGTACTGATATAATCACTCTGGACTCTAACAGGGAATGTACTACCTGTTGCAGACAGGCCCTCTTTTTTGGGTCTCTCGGCAGTTTCGTCGGAAATAACTGTTGAGGGGGTCGTCCTTTGAAGCACACAGCATACTCATGGGTCACCACTTCTCTCACCCAGGCGTCGTAGATGGACCTGAGCCATTCCTCTGCGAAGAAGAGAAGTCAGACCCCCACCTAGGATCCCCAAGAGAGAGGCCGCACCATCAGGCTGCTGGCTTGTCTTGGAGTTGCCTTTCTTGTTGCCCAGAGTTGTCTGGTCTTGAGTTTGACTGACCTGGCTTGTCCCGGCTGTCTGACAAACACTTGTCTCTTATTTTTTCCTGGGGTGCGAAAGGGACAAAAAGTAGTAACTGTTGGCCAAGTAGTGGTAGAAGCTGATGGAAGACTGTTTTAGCTGCAGCCAGGGAGGCAACTGTTTTGTTTAGCTCCTAAGCCATTTTACACCTTAAAAAGGTTCCATATGGCTTAGGTCAAACAGGGACAGTATTTTTCGATTTCTTTTTTTCCAGGTGTTTTTTTTTTTCATACATGCTGTAACTATCCACGTGAACATAGAGGGAGAATATGATAGTGTGCCCAGTGTAGCAATGCACCATGACCGAAGCATGGCGAGCGAAGTAAGCCATTCAAGTGGATGCGGTACACTGATAAGGTGTCCATGTTGATGCAAGTCGGCAGACCACAAAATACATAAAAAATATCATGTCGACCTTTTACATGTTGACTTTTTTCCTTGTCAATCTATTGCTTATATCGACCTTTTATCCCAGTTGACTTGTCATGTAGACCTTTTTAATGTGTCGACATATGGCCTGCCAACCTGTTGAGTGTCGACCTTAATTGGGTCGACTCTATGACCCATACCCCTAGATTTTGGTTGGCAGAAATGCAAGTTAATCAGCTTGTTTTACAGATGAAGGACATACCTGTATATATTTTATAGACAATAATATTGCTTTTATATAACCTTTTGGTTGTGAGTTGAAATGTGTGAAAAGTCAGTTGTATAGGTGCTCAAAGAACAGGGAGCGCACCCATCAACGTGTGCAAAAAAACAAACAAAAAAAAAACATTTGAATATTGACCCATGATCTCTCATCACTTTAGACAAGCGAGCGGCACAATATAACAATTGAATCACTCCTGAATAAATTTATTAAGAATTCATAATAGCTGGAAATGCATTTTAAGAAAGTCCAATGTAATTGACTTGGCTCATTAATTTGTGCAAAAAAATACAATCCAACTAAAGGTGTGTACACACGGGCTGTAATCGCTGGCAATATGGTCGCTGAGTGACCATATTGCCACCGATTGGAGTCTGCACCAGCGATAAATTGCCAGGTGTGCGCTCCCGTTTTTAGCCCTCTTATGATCGCAAGCTCCTGCGACCAGCTGATTCCCTGATTCCCTCTTATTCCCCAGCTGATTCCATCTTAATGTGTGAAGCTTATCTTTAGGTAGTGTAGTCTACCCATTGACCTGCTCTCCTTAAAAAAGACCGTGGGACAGAAGTACTTAGCCTTGGAGAGTAGAGAGAGATAAAGGGTACTAATCAATAAGCTCCTAACTGGCAAATTCAGCTTGTAGCATGGCAGTTAGAAGTTGCTTGGTTAGTGCTTTATATGTCTTCATTGTATCACTCTACAAGGCTTAATACATCTGACCCCATATTCCAGTTGCACCACATTGTTATGTTAATTCTGTTGCGTAATTTGACATTGTGTGGTTCCTGAACAGGGCCTATAATTTTTTATGTGCTATTTAACTAATTAAGAGAACATTTACATGGAATTTCTGCCGATCATCGGAAAAAACCTGGTCCAAGACACCTCTTTGGAGTTTAGTGACCATGATAGATATTCTCTCTGTTCTGCTCTTAAACATACCCTGGACCCAAACCACACTGCTGTCAATAGAGCACACCAGACCAGCAGCCTTCTACAGTTTAACCAGGGTTGGGGCTGTTCATGTACAATGCGAGTCTTGGTTGGTTTTACTGTTCTGTCCCACTGAGTAAGGATGGCATTTCTGGCTCCAGGCCACATTCCAGGTCCAGTAAGTCGCAACTGGTAAGGTGTGCATGGTCCAAAGTACACCTGCCATGCTAGCTTTGGGTCTGTGAAGAAGAGACAGATCATGTTGGGATGAATTCCAATCTCTTTGGAAATATCATTGATGTAATCAATATATTGGGATTGCAGAACTTGAGTCCTCCCCTCACCGAACCTTAACGCAAAACAAATAAAGTTACATAAATAACAGATAACAGCACAGTTAAAGGGGCAGCTATAAAGGAAGCACAACAGCATGATGCAGGAAAAGCCATTGGAAAGGGCTAGGTCATACAACAAGTACAGTGATCGAGGACTGAAACAGAAGTAGACAAGATGGGAGGGGGCATGTATATTAGAGGCAGGAGGGCCCTGCTTGTAAAACCTTGTGATCTAGAGATAGTTATTACATTACAACAGCTATGCAGTATTTAAATGCAAAACACTATTTTGCAAAACACCTCCAAGTCTGTCTGTTGTTATCATTTTTGTTTTATCACAAACTACAATTGTCTACAACGGTATCTGCTGCGCTATATAAGAAACTGTAAATAAATAAATTTGAGTCAGTTGTTTCCATCCTTTTACTTCAACTCTTATAGTTATAGAAGAATGCAGAAAAAACATATCCACCACATTAAATAAAACACTGATATACTATACAGCAGGGGTCCTCAAACTATTTTGTTCTGGGACCCCATCAGACAATAAAAATAATTACGGGACCCCAGAAAGTTACTGCAGAAGATCACATAACATGTGTAGTCATCAGAGAGCACCTGCATGGCATAATTGTGGAGGCATAACATGATGGGAAGAGTCTAAAATAAACAATTCAACTGATTTTTGAATAGTTGCAACCCCATACTGAGAAGTTCGGGACCCACTTGGGGGTCAGGACCCACAGTTTGAGAACCGCTGCTATACAGTATGTCAACAACAGGCTAATAACCAAATGTTGCTTGTCCTTGTTTCAACTTTTTTTTTTTTTTTTTTTATTCATCTTTATTAAATTTTCCAACATTACAAAAAGAACAGACAAAGATTACGTAAACATAGACAAACATACCTCACATATACATATACAGTAAAAAATCCACCATCACTCTACTTACTCCTACTGTCTAGCAGCAACCCTTATATATATGACGCTTGTACTGGCAGGTGTACTATAACACTCTAGCCTCTCATTTGGTCTTATCTGCAGCCCGCGGCTACTACCTCCATCACCTGGTTTTCCTTTCTCGAGCTCTTTTTATAGTGAATCGTATGTATTTACTCATAAACCACTTATCTCTATTATTTTCTTTCTTTTTTTTTTTTTTTTCCTCTTCCCTTTCTTAACTTTTCCCCTTCCCTCTTCCTTCCCCCTTTAATTCCTTTAATATATGCTCAAACTTTTTACTAATAATGGATTCTTGCACATGATTTCCATAATATTATTCCATCCCTCAATTCTATATTAATCTAATTATTGTGAAACTTATTTTTGTGTCTAATAAAACAAGTTATTTGCAAAATATTCGGTGTTTAACTTTCTAAATAACATATCTCACTAATTTAGCAAAACATTTATAATGTGTTTTATAGTGAACTTTTACCCATAATGTAACAAGTGCATCGCTTTAATTTGTGATCATGAAGTGATCTTTAAAAAAAAAAAACAGAGTAATAATTTATTAATTAATGAATTATTAAATACTAAAATCCAGGATAAGATTTTTCTCACACCTTTCGTGTTCTAATTAGTGCATTATCATAATTTTTGACATGATAAAACAAGTGTCTTACTATGTTTTGTAATACTTTGAGTATTTGGCTAATAACCAAATGTTGCTTGTCCTTGTTTCAACTTTAGTATCAGAGCCAGTGCCGCAGGGTCTCTGTCTGCAGATTTCATGCAGCCTCGACGTCCGCATTGAATGGAATCTGCTTATAACGGCCCTCAAAAAATGTCCACCACCTTGGAGGGGACAGGTGCTAGAGGTCCTACTGGACCTATCTGTCAAGGGAGCGCAGAGTGTACAGCCCTATCCGAAAGTGCTGGAGCACATGGTGACCATTTAACCCTGGAAATGAGCATGTAACCCCCTGGCAATGAGCATTTAACCCCCGTCAATGAGCAGTAACCCCCTGTCAAAGAGCAAGAAACTCCTGGCAACGATGATTTAGGTAAAACCAATATATAATTAATGTATGGGGGAGACTTTTTGGGCAGGGGAGCTTAGACCACTGACCAAAGCTCTTTTTTTATATTATATTTCCCTACTACTGAAAGCCTAGTACTGTATATATAGGTCACAAAGACTCTTCTAACATCTTCTGCCTCTCAGGGCACCCTCCTAGTGGTCGCTCCCCCCTCCCCTCCTGTCGCTCCCACCCCGTCCCTCCACTCCAGAGATCGTACGCCGGTGCTCCCCTGCCAATATTTGCTGCATTGAGCATGCACTGGCGGCAGGCCCTGCTCACGAAAGTTCGGGGCTGCTCAGGAGTTCAGCCGCCTGAGTCCCCCCCCCCCCCGAGATGCCCCGAACATCCCGGAGCCTGCCATTCGGTCACTGCTGTGAATGGTGGCGGGGGGCAGTGGCAGGGGAGCTCTGGTGTATGATTGCTGTAGCCGAGGGGTGGGTGAGAGCGACAGGAGGAAAGGGGAGGGGGGAGTGGTCTCCCCCAGTCTGTTATGGAAAAACCTGCCCTGGTAGGTATGTCCTTCCCCAGAAAAACCCACCACCCAAGTGGTTAACAGAGTTGCACAGGACCTGCCATCTCACAAATGCCTAGCATCTTGCGCTGCATGGTGTATTGGGGCTAGATGTTTGATGACAAGTCTGCACAGTAGGTATGCTTAACTTGAAACATTCATAATATGCTATAAATGTAATATATATATATATATATATATATATATATATGTGTACACACATACCATTTGTTCTTTCTGTCTTTGCTTTTCATAACATAGTTCTCCATCTTTCTCGCTGATGGTAGATAAGCAGCACCTGGGGGAGAAATAGTCTATTATCAGAATGGTTAATTAAAAAAAAAAAACGAAAAAAAAAAAACATTGCAGGACTTTCTTCGGGCTGCACCCACTGTGTGGAATGCTCTCCCATGCACAATAATACCGCTCTCAGATTGCAAATGCAGGGCCACACTGGGACTTTGAAATGGTTCAGTCCCGATGCGACCCTATATGTGTGGTCTGTTCATATCGCCTCTGCGAACCGGCAATATTGCCGGTTCGCTGATGTCATGTGGGGGCCCGGTGGAGCGCTGGTGCGTCATTGGGGGCGGGGAGGAGGTAGCACTTACAGCTGGCACTGCTCCAAGGGCAGCTTCCTCCATAGTGTGAATGGGAAACAGGTCACTCGACCCGTTTAATACGTTCACACTGCACAGCAACACGGTTAGAACTCTGCTTTTCACATGGTTCAGATTGCCGTGTTGCTACCGGTTAGCTGTAACCGGTAACCCCTTCGCCATAGCACTAAATACCAGTTGAACCGACAAGAAACCGGAAACTACGATGTGAAAGGGGTTTTAGACTATCCTCCAGTCTCCAAACCTACAAGCGTTCCCTGAAAACTCACCTCTTCAGGGAAGCTTATCAAATTCCAGAATTAGCCACTTCACCTTCATATACCGTTTCTATCTAATCACATCTCCAGTGTAGAGGCCACACATATCCTCTGTCTTTCTTTTTCACATTTTCCATCCTCCTGACCCCTGGCCAAACTGCTGGGTCACTGTAGCATACAGCACACCAGGAACCTTTGCATTCTGGTGGAATTAATGCCTATTTCCCTATAGATTGTAAGCTTGCGAGCAGGGCTTTTGACTGTCTGTAAATTTGTTGTATCACTGTCTCCTATTGTAAAGCGCAACCGAATATGCTGCGCTATATAAGAAACTGGAAAGAAAGAAAGAAAGAAAGAAAGAAAGGTAACATCTAAGAAATCTGCACAATTTCTTATACACTGGCATTACTCAAATTTATGAACATCTTCAGATTGTATAGGGGATATTCAATCTCCTGCTGCTATTCCCAATGGGGGAAATGGTGTTGGGGCCCTATTTAATGCTGTCTTCCTCAACAGCATTGAACAGGGGATGTCGGCAGAACGAGCCCGACTCCACAAGCAGTCGGGATCGTTCTGCCGAGAACGGCCGGTTATTGACTAGCTCCCAGCCACAGCTCGCCAATTCCCAGCTGCTTCTTGCGGCCACGCCCCCTTCTCGGCGCTCAGCACCAAACGGGCTGAGAACAGGACAGGGTTACGGCTGAGGGACATCATCTGTGATCCTATATGCTAAATATGCTATACTTCTTAACAAAGAATCAAGAAAAGTATAAGTTTTAATGTATCTTTGTGGTGTGAATCCATAGTGCAAATTATTTTCTCTTTTTCAACTAAACTGTACTACGTTTGCCTGGATAGCACCACCGCCAAATGATAACAAAATAACATGCGGCCCTGAAAATCCCAAACATAAAAGGGATAACAATAAATTGTGTGCAGATCATCAACCCCCAATTACCAGTCTGTAACATGGCAGGTAGGGGCTGATTGGCTGGTTGCTTGAAGACTCCAAAACAATTCAAACAGGATAAACATCCTTCCATACAAAATGGTCTACAAATCCAATCTTAAACCGGGACACAGTTTTTCTCACCTTACACAATTAGAGGTTTCGGTGAAGAGAGTACTTAGGTCATAAATGGCCTGATTGATCATAGTACTTGAGGTATTTCTGAAAATGCAATGGTAGATTCTTACAGCGATTGTAACATGAGTGGTACTGCACAGGGCTGAAAGACAACTGGACTTCAGTCCTCATCAACTCAGCTTTTGAACATACCTTAACCTAAGGGCAACTTTAGGACGTTCCCATTGTATTGAAGTGCTATACCAAATCCTATTTGGGTACCCTGGGTGCGCTCTTTGTTCTCTTTCTGGTCATCTACCTAGGATTCTAGTTTACAGTTGTTTTTATTTGCTAATAAAGCAAAATGTCTAGACATGCAGTAATGCGGGCCCTATCATAAATACTAATGTTAGCATTAGCTGTACTATTCCTATTGAACATGCATCCCAAATGAATGAAAAATATGCATGCACTTACCTTTAAAAACTCTGGTAACCCAACGAGCTTGAAGTTCAACTGTTGGCATAATAGGCCCCAGGGGTTGGATTAGTCCTAGAAAAGCAAGTGTTGGCTTCTCTAAATGAAGTGGAAACACATATTTATACAAACATACATCATTTTCATTAAGTTGCATTATATTGTTATCAAGAAAGGGGAATGTTGAGGTGTATCCAGTAGCAAAAATTATTTCATCCACTTCAGCCTCAGTTCCATCTTCAAAGATGACAGATTGTTCAGCGAATGACTTAATAGTTGGCTTCACTTTGATTGATCCCTGTAATATTTGACTTGGAAGGTAATCATTTACAATAGGATGCTTTAGCCTTTTAAAAAAATAGAAAAAATATAGTCAATATTAGATTTTAGAGGAAATAATATAATACTATATATATATATATATATATATATATATATATATATATATATATATATATATATACACACATGTAGCACCTTAAGGCATTGGTACCTAAGGGCCAGGTGAACAATGCTTCAAAAGTGATAAATTGGAGAGTGATAAGCAGCCAGCCAATCAGCTTCTACTTGCAATGTCACATACTGTGTTTGAAAAATGTCAGGCAGGATCTGATTGGTTGGTTGTTTATCACTCTCCCTTTTTATCACTTTTGATGCTTAGTGCATCTGGCCCTAAAGGTTGGAGTCAATTTACTAAGCTTTGGAGAGGGATACAGTAAGCAGAGATAAAGTAGCAACCACACTGTATTTTTTTTAACACAGCCTGTAGTATGACAGTTAGGAGCTCAACTATATTACTTTATCTCTCTCCACGTTATCACTTTCAAATGCTTAGTACATAGACTCCTTGGTCCTCAAGGCACCATAACATTCCAGATTTTAAGGCTATCCATTAAATACAGGCTTCTCTGAAAACATGTGGAACTGTGCATTTTCAGGGGAAAATTATAGTTTTAACACTTTACATAACATAATAACAAACACACCCACCAAGAATAAAAGTCCAGGGGCTAAAATCACATGGCACATTTCCCTGGGCTCAGCCCCATGCTGTCCCACCTAGGACTCAACTCTACTGCTCTCGGGTGAGGTGGTAGCACTAGATACAGTGCATCCAGAAGGAATTCACAGTGCTTCACTTTTTCCACATTTTGTTATGTTACAGCCTTATTCCGAAATGGAATAAATTCATTTATTTCCCTAAAAATTCTACACACAATACCCCATAATGACATGTGAAAAGTTTTTGAGATTTTTGCAAATGTATTCGAACTAACTAAAAATAATACCCGCCATATACATAAGTATTCACAGCCTTTGCCATGAAGCTCAAGATTGAGATCAGGTGCATATTGTTTCCACTGATCATCCTTAAGATATCCCTACAGCTTAATTGGAGTTCACCTGTGGTAAAGTTAGTTGAAAGGACATGATTTGTAAAGGCACACACCTGTCTATATGAGGTCCCACACTTGACAGAGCATGTCAGAGCACAATCCAAGCATGAAGTCAAAGGAATTGTCTGTAGACCTCCAAGACAGGATTGTCTTGTGGCACAAAACTGGGGAAGGGTACAGAAAAAGATCTGCTGCTTTGAAGATCTTAATTAGCACAGTTGCCTCCAACATCCATAAATGAAAGAAGTTTCAAATCACCAGGACTCTTCCTAGCGCTGGCCATTTGTTTAAACTGAGCGATCAGGGGAGAAAGGCCCTAGTCAGGGAGGTGACCAAGAACCCGATGGTCATTCAGTCAGAGCTACAGCATTCCTTTGTGGAGAGAGGAGAACCTTCCAGAAGGACAATCATCGCTGCAGCAATCCATCAATCAGGCCTGTATGGTAGAGTGGCCAGACAGAAGCCACTCCTTCATTAAAAATACCTGGCAGCCTACCTGGAGTTTGCCAAAATGCACCTGAAGGACTCACAGACCATGAGAAACAAAATTCTCTGGTCTGATGATACAAAGATTGAACTCTTTGGTGTGAATGGCAGTTGTCATGTTTGGAGGAAACCAAGCACCACTCACCACCAGGCCAATACCATCCCTATAGTGAAGCATGGTGGTGGCAGCATCATGCTGTCTGGATCTTTTTCATTGCCTCATGAACTGAGAGACTAGTCAGGATAGAGGGAAAGATGAATGCAGCAATGTACAAAAACACCCTGGATGAAAACCTGCTCCAGAGCGCACTTGACCACAGACTAGGGCGACGGTTTATCTTTCAGCAAGACAATGTCCTAAGCACAAATCCAAGATATCAAGGAAGTGGCTTTAGGACAACTCTGTGAATGTCCTTGAGTGGCCCAGCCAGTGACCAGACTTGAATCCTCAAGAAATAGAAAAAACTGATCCTTCAGCGCTATTTATAACAATTCAGCCTAGAGTGACACAGAAGAGCCTTCACCAAAAAAGCTCAAGTAAAATATAGCAAAATCAAAAGAATAGTGCCACCCACTGGCGAAAAAATATATAAAGTTCCGCTTTTCTGTTACACAATGTAATTGCCGAACATTAATGTCTATACAAAGACGTTACTGTTTGGCAATTACATTGTGTAAGTTGGTACATGTTACTGTATATAATTTTTTGCCAGTGGGTGTCACTATTCTTTTGACAGACTTGAATCCTATTAAACATCTCTGGAGAGATCTGAAAATGGCTGTGCACCGATGCTTCCCATCCAACCTGATAGAGCTTGAGAGGTGCTGCAAAGAGGAATGTGCAAAACTGGCCAAGCTTGTGGCATCATGTTCAAAATTACTAGAGGCTGTAATTGCAAAGGTGCATCAACTAAGTATTGAGCAAGGGCTGTGAATACTTATGTACATGTGATATTTTAATTTTTTTTATAAATTTGTAAAAATCTTCCAAAAACTTTTTTTCATGTAGTCATTATGGGGTATTGTGTGTAGAATTTTGAGGGAACCTGTATCTTGTACTGGACTATATCAACCTGATCTATTTCACCCCATCTCTTAAGCCATAGAGAATAACAACAAGGAGTTACATCTCGGTTTGCATAAAGAAAGGTACTCCTTTTTACATCCCCAATCATTTTTAGAGTAGGCTCTAATGAGTTTTACTATATTTATATTATTAAATAAAACATATATATTTCATTATATCATATCTGTATAGTGTACCTGTTTCAGGAATCATAATGTACAGTGTAATATCCACACACCCTTTATAATCTCAGTTAGAGCAAGCTTAATAAATTGACTTTACAGTCATGTATACCTGAATTTAGGTTCCAAGCCAAGATTTGCATGGTCAAACCAACCTTTCAGAACCCTCTCACTTATTTTGGCAGCAAGAATTGTTGGCATCATGCTCCTTAACCACATGGAATAGCGTCTTGACATTGTCATGTCAATAGGGAAGCCACCTCTACCAATTCGACTGACCACCCAAGATCCATTTCTGGTGCTAAGGTAAACCTAAGTAACATAATATAAACATTATACATATTAGCCAATAATATAAATAAAACTGGAAAAAATAACTCGCATCAGGCTCTGATGTCAGTACATTTTTAATTATTATATTATTTAGTGGCGTCATTGCTGCAGTGGAAAAGGGATATATATATATATATATATATATATATATATATATATATATATATAGTAAATAGCAAATGTACTATAGCTAGCAATTGTGTCAGAAGATGTGGTGAATATTATGGGGTTCACATAAACAAGCATTCTGACAGAGCAAGCAGCGCATATGCTGGGCATCCATAGAATGGAAAAGCAATCTCCCACAACAAATCCCATAATAACAACACAATAACAACATACTTGCCTACTTTTGAAAACTAGTTTCATGGAGATTATAGTTGGTAATATAATTTTGCACAGCGCCCCATTGAGGGGGCGTGTCATGCTCCACCCAAAGGGCGTGTCTAGTTCCATAAATGGAGAGATTGTGATAAGAGGTTGTGAACGTGGCACCTAGAAGTGTGAGTGTGTACTGCTACATCTGAGAGGAAACTTTTAAAATGACTTATATCCATATGTAGATGAGCAACAAAGCAGTTAGTAAGAGCTACTATAGTTAGTAAAGTGCTGGGAAATGGCACTGATGATTCAATGTAAATGTATCTCTCATTCCTTTTTCCCCAAAAAAATGTAACAGTGTAATGTGGGCTAGGTGAAATGAGGGAGATTGCTGGTCTAATGAGGGAGAGAGTGAGATTGCTGCTATTTCAGGGAGTCTCCTGCATAATGCAGGATGGTAGGCAACTATGAATAACAACAAACATGTGAACAAGAGTAGCAACCTGTTTTGCAATATAACTGAGCTCCACTGAAATATCTCCAGATGAATTTCCAGACCCCACAACCATCACTGTCTTCCCTCGGTACTCCTCACATGTTTTATAGAAACGACTGTGAATGTAGCTGCCTTTGAAATTTTCTATGCCTAAAAAGAAAAATAACATCTATGAAAACTTTACAAACTTGCTGGACTCACAACGCATTATGTGCCCATAATGTTCTTTGAAGCCCCAAATTGGATACTAGCAAAAAACCCAGCATGTCCTAAGTAATATAAAAATGGGAAATAGAAAAAAGTATAATATATAATTTCCATAATTCATAATGGAATCAGTGTCTGCAAATAATCACTGAAGAAAAGCCCTAACACATCAAAATGATCTCCTTAGCAAAGATCTAGTAATAACATGCAAAAAATAAATACAGGGTAAATGCCCTGTACACACTTTACAATATGCAACACTGCTGATACTGTTTAACATTAACCGCATCATCAGCGGAACAATATGAATGATCTGCGGGTCAAACACAGAACTATATTGTTAACACTATCAGTCAATGCCGTCACCAGGACCCCAGCCAAACATGCAGTCGCTGACGGTATCATCAGATGTGACTGCATGTTCAGGCGCTATAATTAATGATATCACTATCATGCATATCGTTAACACAAATCATATATTGTGTATGGGGCTTACTACACAGGTTCCTGTTTGAAGATGTACTTAAAAGTTTAAATAGAGAAAGGAAAGGGGCGAGGTGGAGAGGAGGGATTTTAAAGTAGTTCTCTATTTCTATTCTGTACCCTTATCCCTATATCTTTTTTCGCAAAAAACTAATAAAAATCTAATTGTGAAAAAAAATATATATAAATAAAGTAGCTCTCTCAGCCAATCAGCGGCTGCCCAGGTTTATTAATAGAATTTTTCAATTCTCACCTCTGCCTGCTGCACCCCGGAACCCGCCTACCACAGCATATCAATTTATCTTATGTGCAGCTCATCTGACCTCCGACTCTGATCCGATGAGCATAGCACCGCACATCAGATCCAATCGGATGTCATACACTTGCGATCTGGGACGATTTCACCTTTCTCATCCCGATCCGCTGGAATCAGGTGAAATCGGGCCCAAATCACATAGTGTATGAGGGCCTTAACTAGTTTCAAGTGTCCAGATAGGGTCTGTGTAAGCATTTGTGAATTGTCCAAAATAAAATTTGTGTTTAAAATAAAGAAAGAAATTAAGACTCCAGTCTGAAGGATCAGGCAATGTGCCTAAGAAACGCGTAAAGCAGCTGGGCAACCCCTGTCTCCTTCTCCACACTGAGTAGATTCCATGCAAAGCATGTGCACGGCATATTTTCAGCGAACACCAGCTGGTGATCACCAGCATCCCCATCTGCCAACGTCTGCGGGACACGGCAACCCACAGGAAGGACAGCCGGAGAGTCTGCCTTTAGCGGGACTGTCCCGCTTTAATCGGCACAGCTGGGATGTATGGTTTGTTGTATCACTGATTCCAATTGTAAACTGCAACCGAATTTGCTGTGCTGTATAAGAAACTGTTAATAAATAAAATAACAAATAAAATACTCACCCGGAAAACAGTGTAATGGCAAATAAGGTTCATTATAATGGCCATTGCAAACTATTACTGCATCAAAGATGGCTAAGCTGCTCTTCCCATGATGCTCTGTGACAATATCCCACTGTCCTGTGGTAGCAAAATCTTGGCGTTGCTTTACACTGCAAACTTTGGTCTGTATGGAACGAAGAGAAAAGATTAAGGCTAGGGCTTGGAGGGAGAAAATAATAGTGTGCCGATCATGGCGAGGCATCCAGCCCCAAGCATGGCGAGTGCAGGGGTGCACTTTTTCAGTGTCCATGTCGATAGTGTCGTTATTCGGGACAAAAAAAGTGAAAACTCATGTGGACCTTTTGACTGTCAACATTCCCATTGTCCCATTGCTTGTGTCTTCATTTTGACGCTGTCGACCTTAGCCATGTTGACCATTTTTTTCTGTGTTAAGGACTTTGAATATTGACATACAAACACATACCGTAGAATCCAAACTACTTCTCATAGAATGAAATGGCTTCTAATTTCTGTTCAATAAGCAAGATTTACATAGGCTAGATATATACAACTGGATTTAATAAGAAATGTTCAATACGTAGCTTCAACAATGCCCAGTTATTTTAACATTATTTACCTTAAACTGAATGTATTTCAGGAGATTGAAATGCTCTGCATATAGATGGAGGTATTCTAATATATTGGAATGATGCAGAAAAACAGGGAAATCCTGTGGCATTGGGAAATCACTGTAGCCCATCATCTCTTTGGAAGTATTCGTGAAGACAGATTTGTAAATACTGGCTCTCCCTTCTTCCGCAGTTTCCTACAGAACATTACATAGATGAATCACTATTAGTTTGAGCACTTGTTCATGAGAATGTTGCTGTTACAGTACATCACAATTACATTTCCATAGTTTACCAGCACTTTAGAATATAACTATACAGTATATGGTCTTAGCTAAGGTGGTCTTTGTATGATTAGTCCCACTCATCATCTACATGATGAGTCTCCTCTTTCCACATGATGAGGGCTACAGTATCTTTCAAATTGACCATAAATAACAACAATGTGTAAGGCGCTTAGATATTGTCAGTACAGTATGTGATGACTAAAATATTTTTTGCCTGTTCACCAAAAGTCTTCAGACCCCCGTGACAATCCTTGGAAACTTCTGTATTAGTTTCCCAGATGTAGGGGGATAGAGAAGGTGGGTATTAGGACTGCACGTAGGGAAACAGACGGAGGGTGAGGGGCAGTGGCGTAACTATAGCTCCGCAGCCCACCGCGGGGAGGCGCAGAGAAATTGGGGGCGCCGCCGGGGGGGCTGCGGGGCTACAGTTACCCGTGGTCTCCGTCTCGCCCGGCTCTCTGTCGGGACCTTCCTGACGTCACGGTCCCGGCCGGCTCCTGTTGCAATGAAAACTGACAATTAGAAAATGGCTGCCCCCATACTGCAGACAGTTTTCTGTCTGCAGTATGGTGGCAGCCAATTTCTAAGAGTCCGTTTTCATTGTAGCAGCAGGGGCCGGCCGGGACCGTGATGTCAGGAAGGTCCCGACAGAGAGCCGGGGAGACGCAGACCGCGGGTAAGAAGGGGGGGGGGGCAGGTTAGGGGTGTGTGTGTGGGGGGGGGGGCGCCAAATAGTTAGTTACGCCCCTGGTGAGGGGGCAAATGTATGTTAGTTGGAACTATTGCATCACGGGTGAAATATTATATTGATCGGGACATTTCATTTTAATTAGCCTTCAATTGAAGATTTCTTAGGCTTAATGGGGCAGATGTATTAAGCCTTAACAAGAGATAAATGCAAAGGTGATAAAGAGAGATAAACGTCCAGCCAATCAGATCCTTATTGACTTTTTTCAAACACAGCCTGTAACATAACAGTTAGCAGGTGATTGGCTGGGCATTTATCTCTCCTTATCACCCTTGCATTTATCTCTTGTTAAGGCTTAATACATCTGCCCCACTGAGTTTAATTACTACATATATATTTCATTTATATTTTAACTTAATTTAATATCCAATCTTTCTTCTTTTTTCTCTTTTAAACAATTACAGTCAAAGTTTTTTCTATCTATATGTGCAATTTGTCCCAATTATTTTCAAGATTTAGCCATATACTTACAGTAATTCAAAGTCAACGAACATACATTTGCCCCCTCACCCTCCGTCTGTTTTCCTACGTGCAGTCCTAACACCCACCTCCTCTATCTTTCTAATCACATGGTCCATTTACCAGCTATTATCTGGTGATCAGCTGTCATCTCAGAGCTGTGGACATTTTTTTTTTAAAGATGGGGAAGGGCACATTGTGACCTACAGTATATCCCACATACTGGCCCGCGCACACATGGGGGAAACCCTTTCTTGAAAGAGCAGAGCCTGCAAACGATGTGCCCCTTCATATTTGTTCATAACCAAACCATAAGTGAAACGATACAGTGAATACAATTTTGAGTGGGGATCTTAAATCCATATCTCCATCTTGTGTCAAATAATAAATCTGATTCCTCATTTAATGTGATAGGTTGTTTGGATATTAAAATGGTAGGCCTACCATCAGCAGGGGCGAATTTAGGGGTCAAGCAGACCCTAGAAACAATACTAACAAATGTCTTTAGCCTCAGCAGTCATGGCATAGCATCACTGCAGACCTGGCTCTCTATAGACATCATTATAGTGTCCTTTTTGTCTCAGGCTCTGCCATCTGGTCCCGAAGCTGTAGCTTCCCAGCTTACAGCAAATAGGCCAGAATCCGCAACCTCTGTCTCATCTCATTTATGAAAATCGCCTTCTGCAATCTCTTCAGTCACTCACCAGGAGGTGGAAACCATAAGCATGTGCCTTACATGCGTAGTGGGAAATTCACCACTTGCAACTATATTCTTCTTCCACATAGGAAGAGTTCAAATCAAGACAGTGATCTGCCCATACAGTACCTACACATAGGGCCGATTCAGACTTGCTTGTACAGCAGCGATTTCGGCCCCTTTGTCGATGGTGGGGGTCTGCTAATGCGCATGTGCAGACCAGTGATGTGCGGTGAGGTTAGCATCAGGTGAGGCAGGCAGTTTTGGGGACAGTGAGAGCGGGTGATGTGGGGACAGTGACAGCGGGTGATGTGGGGACAGTGATAGCAGGCGATGCGGGGACATTGACAGCGGGGGACCAGCAACATGCTGACACACACACACACATCTCCTAATTAGAAGATGCTTTTAAAGTAGCAACAAATGAGATAAGCACTCTCTTGTACACAGTACCAATAACTTTTCTATCCAGTTATATAACAAACCATAATGCCCCTTACACATTTGACACATTAGTGCCACTTACCTACATGCTCATTGCTAAGAACTTCATGCTCGTTGACAGGGGCTTCATACTCGTTGCCAAGGGGGACTAAAATAGCTCATTGTCAAGGGGGACAAATAAAAGAATTTCCTCAAGTTTATGAAACTTTTACAAGCTTTTTGGTCATCCAATTAGCTTTGATGATCTTGCAGGTACAAGTCAAAGCTGCACACAAAGTGGTGCTTGCTGCCCCATAGCCTTGTGAAGTTTGTTATTGCAGCCCACAAAGGGTGCAAGTTTGGGTGCTGTTACTGGCATCAAAATGTGTTGGTTTTGACACCTTTCCAGCACACTAGTTTTAATCCATATGTGTTAAATACCAATTAAAGTAGTTTTAATCTTACAGTTTAATGGTGATGGGGGAAAGTGTAGAGAACATGGTGCGGGGGAGCGGGCGAGCAGGGCGGAGGAGCCGGCGGTGCAAAGCTCCATCGCAAGACTCACTTACTGTCTGTTTCTGTGCCGCCCGGCACCCAGGACTGTCAATCCCCGCCTTGTGTGACCCGTACCCTGCACGCTGCAGAGGACAGAAATGGAGGGAGGTGCCCGTGCTCACTCTCCGCAAATGTCCATGGGATGAGCTGCGTGCAGTCAGGCATGCGCGTAGCCCTCCCGTGGCCATCTTTTTGGTGGAATAAAATGGGCAGCAGCAGTGTTTCTATTTAAAGGAGCAGAATGGCCGGGCAGTCTAATGAGTGGTCCTGTGCCCCCCGGACCACCCCTTAGATTCGCCTATGGTTGCCAGGGATCCTGGCTTATGAATAGGCAGTAACCTTATTCAGGTCATTTACATATTTTCAACCTCTAACAACTATGTATGTAATGGAAAATTCGATATTATGTATTCTTACTGAGTACTTCCAGAGTCCTCCAATGCCATTACATATTTCAAAACATGTGGGCTCAAGACCCTCTTCCAGGCAACATTTAATGGCGGTAAGTCCACTGCACCCTGCACCAATTATAGCCACTCTCTTAGACATAGTTCCTGAAACAGCAAAACAAAAACAGTTAACCTTCATATGTAAAATAAAAGTAGCCTTTCATTATATGGTTATATCCGGGTGCATTTCCAGCCACTAAAAAACGTACGTTAATTGGATACCGCGGTAATGAACATAGGTCATTATTTGAGATTATTCAGATGTTTTTATTGGCCGAATCGGCATCGGGGATAATAGTATATACTCTAAGAAAGCTATGTTTTAACTTTTGTACCAAAAATAAAAGGAATACAACATAATAATTTACTAAACACATAATAAAGCAATGTTAATCATCAGCGGTAATACAGCACAGTGTATATTCTGGGGAAACGCGTTGAGCTGAATTCAACATATGCTGATTCCATCCTTACTTTGTTGTGACCTGTCCATTCTCCCATTGAAACCCCTCACATCACCTGGATACGAATCTATTTGGGATACCTGCATTATTCGTAAGTATTCCAGCCTATAGAGGAATATTGGCTTATTAGGAAGCTTGAGCCCTTAAAATCATAGGGCAACCCAGGACTACGGTGTCACTAAAATCTGGATACAATTCCACCAGAAGAACTTGGATGGTAATATACCTAACATAATGGGGGAAATTTACTAAAGGAAGTTTGTAAAAAAAAATAGGTGTATTTGTATCCAGAAATACACTTATTTTTGACAATTACTATCCCGAAAATACGGCAATTTGTATTCGTGCTATCAATACGAATAAGAATTGCCGTGTTTTCGGGATAGTAAATGTCAAAAATAAGTGTATTTCTGGATACAAATACACCTATTTTTTTTACAAATTTCCTTTAGTAACTTTCCCCCAATTCGTCAGCAATGTTTAATGAAAAATTCTACAAACTAATATTACGCAAGATATCCCTGTGATATAATCTTTTAAATATTTTATGTGCACTTGGACTTTTTAATGTGTAACGATTCACTTATATAATTATTAATTTGTTTATTTTAATAAAATTGTGTATATTTTTATATAGAGAACCGTGTTGTCAAATTATTGGTACAGCCAGCGCTGGCACACTTTTCTATTTTCTTACTTTTTGATTAATTAGGATCTGACAACCCTGTGCCAGCAGCTGTTGTTTTTGCACACCACACACCAATTGTATACACATTTTGTTTTAAACTTTCAAGGTTTTTCCCACTTTATTTTATATGTCTTAATAATTCTGCTGAATATTGTAAAGTTTCAAAAAATGAAATGCGGTGATGTTGCCCCTAGCAACCCATCAAATGTTGTATATCATGTCTCTATTGCATCCTAGGAAATGATAGACAGAATCTGATTGGTTGCTATGGGCACCTCTTTAGTAAAGTTACCCACAAACCTCTCAACTTGCACTTATTTTGAGGTACGTTGCTTTTTTCTTCTCTTCAACAGATTAGTGTTAGGCAGTCTAGGTGCCGCCACCACTGCTCCCCTGCCTCCGGCAGCGCTGGTGTCAGTGACAGCGACGGAGGCTCTGGGACGCAGCGGGTTGCGGCCATCCTCCCCGGTGGTTGCCATTGCCAGACGGGCAGGGCGGAAGCGTTGGGTCCATTGCTAGGCAACAGCCCGAACTTCCACTGCAGCAGGGTGGTGTTTTTTAAATATAAGACCGGTGTCTGCTGGGCACAGACACCGGTTATAGTTCTGTATTTGCCTCAGAGTGTTCCCGGTTCCCAGGCTCCAGAGTGTTCCTGGATACAGTTACAGCCTGTCAGCCTGCCTACTCCTGAACTTCCTGTGGATATTCCATCACCCAGATAAGTAAGGGCTAGACTGCATTTGTTATCTCTTCAGTATCATCTTGTGTATTGTACCTTTGGGGGAAATTTTAAAAAATAGGTGTATTTGTATCCAGAAATACACTTATTTTTGACATTTGCTATTCCAAAAATACGGCAATTCGTATTCGTATTGATAGCACATCAATACGAATACGAATTGCCGTATTTTCGGGATAGTAAATGTAAAAAATAGGTGTATTTCTGGATACAAAACACCTATTTTTTTTACAAATTTCCTTTAGTAAATTTCCCCCTTTATTACGTCTCCATCTTGTGTATTGTTACACCTGGTATTTTGTTGTCTAGTGGGTCACCTTTTTAGCACTGTTGCTTTCCCAGGCTTCTAGGGAGCCTGCTCCCAGATCCCTCTTGGGGGTTCGTAGACTCTGGGGGTACCCCATCCTGTTCATGTTCTTAGGTAGCAAATCTCTTGCTCTCCCTCCACCTCGGTGGACACATCTCAAGTAAGACCTGTCGGCATCGGGGTTGAAGCCAGCATAACCAGCTCCTTCAAACGTGGATGTTAAAGGTGAGCTTAGCACCGCACGTTTCTGCCGACCACGGGTAGAGTTTAGGGGCCAGGTTTGGTGGTGCCTCCCAGAGTCCTAACAATTAGTATCTCATACCTCTCAACTGTCCTGATTTTCACGGGACGGTCATGGTTTTTTGGGACAGTCCCGCCAAGGGCCAGCAGTGTCCCGCAGTGTGTGAGGGGGGGCAGTTGGGAGTCCCCCCCCCCCCTGTTCAGCTCTGCAGAGCGGGGAATAGACACTGTGCGCATGTATTCAGAGGCAGAGGGGCCGGGGCCATGGCTAGCAGCTTACACAGCACTGGCCATGCACCTGTAGTGACAGAAAACATTGGCGTGGCCTGTAGCCGCAACAACCCCATGAGGCAATGCTCTCTATGACATAGGTCATGTCCCTTTTTCGAGCGTCCTGATTTTTTAATTGATAATGTTGGGAAGTACGAGTAGCTAGAGGACACTGAATGCTCTTTGTAGTAGGTAGCAGTCACTAGAATGCTCTTTGTAGTGTTTAGCTATCATTAGAATGCTCCTTGTAGTAGATAGGGGTCACTAAAATACTCTTTGTAGTGTTTAGCTATCACTAGAATGCTCCTTGTAGTAGATAGGGGACACTAGAATACTCATGAGAGATTGTATATTTGTATAGTGAATATATTTTGTCTTTCTCATAATATACATATTTTGAATTTCTAAAATGTTATCCATAATTATCTTTTTTTCAACCTTACTAACAGTTCATCAATGTGACAAGTAATACATAATATTCATATATAAAGCATCATAGTAAGGAGTGAAAGCCAATAAATATCCCAAAAATTATACAAAATAGGTAATTATTTAGTCTAACACAAAAGGAAGGTGTTAATCGCACAGGAAAGTAGGGTTAGATAAGTTTGGTGACCCCTTCAATAATTATTGTATTGGAGCATATACCATCACAGTAATGGATGTGCTACCCCTGGACATGGATTTGGAACAGAGACATTTTTTGAAGAACAAAAACTGGATTATGTCTGTGTGGTGCACCAAAAGCGAGATAAGAAATAAAATATAACTTTTATTTAATCTTCCATAAAATTTAGCAAAATAAAAGGACACAATACATACACATACATACACATACATAAACATGTAATTAAAAAGGATAATTAAATCCTCACGACGTGGGGCCCCAATGCCCGATCTAGGTTTTAACTTTATTAATCACTTCTTGTATGGTGCTTGGATCTGTGAGTTTGTACTGGTTAATTTAAATATTACCAGTCTCATACATTTTACAGAATATTCCTTTAGTAAGCGGTGTTTGGCTGAAAGCACCCTATCAAGGTGAGAGGACGGAAATATCTGTATTATGATCATTTTCCCATTCTGTTTCTTTTTTCAAAAATGTTCTTCATGCTTTTTCTATGAATTTTCTAACTAACAAAAAGATTTCCTATATTTAACAAATTGACTGTCCCTACCAAGGAATTTATTATTATCCTCCTCAAACTTTCACGCATTGCTAATTAAAGTTATGCACAAGAATTTGATCTACTATTTTAGTGTCATTCTGAAACTATTCCAACATGGAATATTATGTTTAAATATTTTTATTCTATTGTGTACATGTGAAACAACTGTATCCATATTGTTACTTTAAGTGTCCAGCTCACTTGATTGACAGCCCATATCAGGTGTCATCACAGGAACCAATGAAACAACTCTCTGGTCATCAGACCCACACCAGTGATTTTTTTCAATCTAATGAATATTCATGACTAGGCAGGTACTTAACAGGCTTCCGGGCGCCACTCAGGTTGGTCCTGACAAAGCTCCCTAGCGAAGCGTATGCCGACCGTACACTTCGTGGCTGTGCCCCCTGCTCCCCCTCCCTACCTTGAATACATTTTGATCTGACTTTTTTCCTTAGCGGTGCAAACGAGGGGTCTCCATACACACGAGTCCGCCCGGCAGAGAGGTGCGGTGTATGATGTCCAACACCGCAACCTCCTGTCTCCTGGCTATCCATCTGATGTAATGGCACTTACACTGCCACGTAGTGTGATCTCCCCAGGTGGGGTAACAGTGCTTTGACTTGGCTGTCACAGTCACAGTACCGCACTGTCCCACAGCAGTATTAGCACGTATTGGAACAGTAACCGGTCTGTGTAGACTATATAACAATTAATGTGGGGATCACAATCATATACTAGGAACGTGACATATACGCAAACTTTGATCTCCCCAGGCAATACACAGTGGTGTTTTGACCTGGCTCCCACCACTATTCTTATGAAGAAACGCCTGTATGTGACATAGAGTCAATACAATTGTGGGTTTGTGTCAGTCACAGCACCGCACTGTCCCTAATAGTATTTGCACCGATCAGGGCAGCACACTTTTTGATTTCATCTCGCTCACCTTGATAGGGTGCTTTCAGCCAAACGCCACTTACTAAAGGAATATTCTGTAAAATGTATGAGACTGGTAATATTTGAATTAACCAGTACAAAATCACAGATCCAAGCACCATACAAGAAGTGATTAATAAAGTTTATTAAAACCTAGATCGGGCAGGGGGGCCCACGTCGTGAGGATTTAATTATCCTTTTAAATTACATGTTTATGTATGTATGTGTATGTATTGTGTCCTTTTATTTCGCTAAATTTTATGGAAGATTAAATAAAAGTTATATTTTATTTCGGTACTTATGTATTATCTGGGCTCCCATGTTAAATGCACCCCATTTTTTCATACCCCTACTATCCAACTACGCATGGAGTTGATTATATATAGTGTGGCGAGCGTAGCGAGCCACCGTGCCCGAAGCGTGCGAGCGCAGCGAGCCCCGCGAGGGGACGCGGTCTCATAAGAAAAACGGGAGCCCAGATATTACATAAGTACCTTTATTTCTTATCTCACTTTTGGTGCACCACACAGAGATATACTCCAGTTTTTGTTCTTCAAAAATTATTTACTCTTTAAGGGGGATATTCAATCTTCAGGTCACGGCAGGCGAGCTTGCTCGCCTGCCGTGACCCAGTCCCGTTCTCGGTCAGCTCGACCGAGAACACGCAGGCGGGATTCAATGTCCCGCCTGCAGCGGGGCGAGAAGGGGGCGTGGCCGCGAGTTGCGGCCGGGAAGTGACAAGCTGCAGCCGGCAGCTCGTCACTTCCCGGCTGTTCTCGGCAGAACGAGCCCGACAGCTAGAGATGTCGGGCTCGTTCTGGCAGGAAACCCTATTCAATGCTGTCGGGGAAGACAGCATTGAATAGGGCCCGTCGAGCATCTCCCCCACGGGAGATGCTTGACGGAGATTGAATATCCCCCTTAGTCTAAAAGCTTATTTAAAAAAAAAAAAAAAACTCTTTCCATTAAACATTCTTCTATTTCATCGGTGAGAAAAATAATATTCATCATCTCTATTTCAACATTTAAACATTGTACAAAATGCGTGGTGCGAGACATGTCCTATGATTTTCCCACATGGAACCAGTATCTGACCAAAGGAATATATTACTTTATTAGAGGGAGATGTAAAGCTTTGGAGAGTGATAAAGTACAAATTAGTTTACGTACATCTCACCTCCTTGTCAGTTAAACAGTCCTTCTAATTGTGCAACTGTTTCTGCATAAATGCGTCTGATTCGAATAAGATGCACCAGCAGCTTTTGCTGATTAAAATTATTTGAAGCACGCAGTTGTATCTCCACATGAAATGTTAAGCTTCAGTGTTATCCAGTAAAACACTGTAAAGTAGTGTTTTGTATGTAGATTCAGGTGTGTGCACACACATAAAATATAGGCATGCCACATATTTTAAAAAGCTGCTTGGGCATCCTACTCAAATTGCTTTCCAAATAAGATTAATTTTAATGGAAGAAGTTACACACAAAGACGCTTTGCTCTATCATATCACACAGAGCTCACGTGTTAGGTTAATGCAACTTGTAGCGCATTTAGGATAGATGTATGTGGACACATCTGTACCAGCAAATCAGCTGCTAACTGCCATGTGGATATGGTCACTAGGTCGACAATACTAAGGTCGTCATGCATTGGGTTGAACGCTGAAGGTGGACACGCATCAATGTTGAGACACCTGAATGACGACATAGGCTTAGGTCGACAGAGTCATTAGGTTGGGGCCAGACTAGGACCAGAAATCGGCCCTGGCATTTTGAGCACAGAGGCCCACCTGAAGCAGGCGGGACCATTGCGCAGATAAGCTGCGCAGCGAAAAGGGGACGTGGCCTCATGTAAAGGAGGCGTGGCATCAGAGCTGGCCTTATCCAATTTGATGCACTAGGGAAGATTTTTGTTTGTTGCCCCCTAGCAGATGACACCACAAACAAAACATTACTCCAGCCTCCTGCTACTGAGCCTCTACTTGGGTCAGAAGTGTAGTATGCACAATGTATGTGTTTTAGTTAGTCAACTCATTTACATCCGATAACCCTCCCTCTATGCCCAACACACACCCTATTCCACCCACATACTTACACCCTAAAATCCTCTTCTCCCATATACACCCTCCTATTCCCCCTCTTCGTCCCACTGCACTGCACATATGCAATATGCTCCATGTTCCTCTACTGGCTCCATTACACAACACCCACTGACTGTCCCCAGACTCCCCACAGACTGCACTCAGTGCAGGAGTAGAGCACTCACTAGTTTCACCTCGGGTGATGATGGATCTCCCCGGGCCGAATTACAAACTGTGCAGGCAGTGGGTCCTCTCCTGGGCTGTGTCAAACGGAGACCAGATCCAGATGAATCATGCCACTGTGGTGCCTGCCTAACTGACTGCTGTGCCGCCTTCTCCCAGCACACGCCACGGCGGTTGGCGGAGGGGCAGAACAGATTGTCAGTAACCAGCATAGTATGCGCCAGTCACATAGGGGTGCGTCGAGCTGCCTGGCCGGGTGGAAGTGAAGAATGCTACTCGAGTGGAGACTGTGCCAGGGCAGCAGGCAGAAAAAAGTAATCACAACACCCGGTAAAGCTGCATCAGCGGCGCTACTGCGTCCTCACAAAATTGGCCCACAAAGCCATCGGCCCATCTGCCATTTGCCAGAAGTGCCAGATGGCCTGTCCGGCCCTGGTTGACACATGCATTAGGTTGACATGGGCTAGGTGGACAGCCAAAAGGTAAACATGGGGTTTTTAAAAAAATTTGAGCAATCATGTGCCGATAGACGGTATTTCATGCCCCAAGATATATGGGTGAGATTTAATAGGATGAGAGATTCAGAAAGTGAGAGATTTGGGAAGAAATCTCCAGTTTTTTTAAAGAGGCAATCATTTACACTGCAAATTCAAACTGGTTTTGCAGTGTAAATGATTGCCGCTTTAAAAAAACGAAATTTCTTCCCAAATCTCTCACTTTCTGAATCTCTCATCCTATTAAATCTCACCCATAGATTCCCAATGTGCAAAGACCTTTTGGCTGCAGCCAAACAACACAAGTGGGAGCCTTCACCAAGTGTCTACCAAAAATATATCCAACAAAATGCAAAACTTATGGGTATGTTCTGGCGCAACCATTCTTTATCAATTGAAAAACTCCTTCTCTTCCATACAATCCCTTGATATAGACCTTGATATAGATTCTTCTTTCCACATGGAACTCAAAAAAGACATACTGTATACAACACAAATACATATTATAGTTTTTGGGTACCATACCTTGTACTCAGCCAGACGTACACCTTATGAAGTGCTTCAGTTTCAAGAAATAGATTGCATCTGTTAATAAGTAATCTTGTGCTGATAACCTATGTACAATACTAGCCAGATAAAAACATTGTAAAAGTCTTATTACAGTATACAGTATGTGTCATCAGAAAGGCCTGAACATTTAACTATTTGATGTAGTTTGCATTGGAATTGTGTAGAGTCAGACCATTCCATCAAGTTAGTTGATCAAAATTCATAATATCGATAGTTAGTTGCCAAAGGGCAGGTTGTAAGGCTGTGGTGGGAAGTTATGGTTAGGCTGTGGAGGATGGCAGGTTAGGGTTAGCTTTAGGAATTAGGAATAGGGAGAAATCTGCATCGCAAATCAGTCACATGACAACCAGGTCACTTAAGTGACCACAGGGCCTGTTCTATCATGTTGGCATGTCATCTGTGTAGACATGCTGCATGTCAACATGAGAACACTTGATCTAACATATCACACTGGAATAATCAAATGATTATACAGTAAATTACCCAATAGCCATTTTTTAAGGATACTTAACATTAATTCTAATACATATAAACAAAAAAAACACTTGCCATGAAGCTTGTATAATAAAGATCATACTTGCTGATGTCCCGGCTGCCCTGGGAGGGGGCATGGTACGGCATCTGGGTGCATGGCAGACACTAAGTAGGGGTAAAGCTGGGCATGTGTTCATAAAAGACTCACAATCATTCAGGTAGTTCCTTGCACTTTCAGAAAAGTAGGCAGATCTCCTGTATCCCACCTACTTCGTAGTGAAGTAGGAAGGTTAAGGGAAATACAGCAAATCTAATGTCCATATGTGAGGGTGGGGCTAAAGTATGCAAATTGCATTTTAGCAGCTCCACATTCTACACGGACATTAGAATTGCTGCATTTGGCTTGATAGGGGCGGGACCTAATGCCCTACACACCTAAAGTGATAGCTGCAGCTTCTCTCTTGCCTCTCCTGGAAGCCAGATGCAAAAAGTAAGCAAGTATGCTCATGAGTTTGACCTCACTAAAGAAACAGGCTTAAATAATTTGGTTGTGGTATGGCAGCCTGACAGTTAGGATTCAGACATCAGTATACAGACAGCGGAATCCTGACCGCAGTTAGTCTGACACAGGGTTGAGTGCAAAGAAGACCCTTGTGGACATAAGTTCTATTCTCCCTCTATGGGGGTCATGGGGAATAGCCCAGGTCAATTGTTGGGCATTTAAACTGTGGGTATACTAACTATCCATCACCCAATCATTCTGTCATTATTCCCTTATCTATTTTAGGGTCGAATGTATTCATCTTTCCTCAACAATTTTCATTTCCTTCCAATGCTAGAGCATCGTTTTCTTACCATATTTTGAGCTTACGGTTATGTTGCGGGAATCACAATTTACCATTTACCAATTATTAGCTGTTTGTCTTAAGGTACAGAGTATAATAACAGTATATTTAGCTTATGTATTCAGTGTTGTCTTGAGGAGCGCATAGCCACTGAGAGCAAAACCAATCCCAAGAAGTTTTTCAAATACATCAATAGTAAACAAATAATTAAAGGCAACATAGGCCCATTAACCAATATCAACAGTAATAGCTTTACAGATGATAAGAGAAAGACAATGTTTTTCTCATCAGTGTTTACTAGGGAAGAGCAGACAGTGGAGCATACAGGTACCACAAATGGGACGAGCAAGCTAGATCTCAATATTGCTTTCACGACAGATAAGATAAAATTGCGGCTCAACAAAATTAAAACAAACAATCCCTAGGCCCAGATGGGATTCATCCTAGAGTACTAATGGAAACAAGGGAGGAATTACCAAACCCCCTGTATTATGTATTTGAGAACTCACTTTAATCTGGTAAGGTACCAAAAGACTGGAGAATAGCTGAGGTTGTGCCAATATTCAAAAAAGGAAAAAGGGATGACCCAGCTAATTACAGACCTGTGAGCTTAACATCAATAGTGTGTAAATTATTTGAGGGATTTTTAATGGATGGTATCCAAAAATATTTAGAGCTTCACAGTTTAATCAGTATTAACCAACATGAGTTTGTGAAAAATCGATTGTGCCAAACAGATTTACTAGGCTTTTATGAGGATGTCAGCGACAACCTGGAAATGCTGTAGAAGTGGTCTTCATAGATTTTGCCAAAGCTTTTGATACAGTGCCGCATAAGAGGTTGATATATAAAATGGAGGATCTGGGACTGGGTAGGGAACTGGCTGCGTAATAGAGAACAGAGAGTTGTTGTAAATGTGCAATATCAAATATACCAGTACTATGCTGATGACACAATCAACTAAGGATGTCTCTTCAGAGCGATCTTAATAAATTAGATGAGTGGGCAAAAAAGTGGAAAATGATGTTCAATGTTGATATATGCAAGATTATGCATCTTGGGAGATGTAATAAATGTGCTACTTATAACATAAGTGGGGAGACATTTGGTAATTCAGAACTTGAAAAGGACCTAGGAGTCCAAATTGATAACAAACTGGGGTGTAATGCTCAGTGTCATATAGCAACAAATAAGGCCAACAGAATAACTAGCATGTATAAAAAGGGGTATGGAAACTAGGGACTCAAATGTAATTATGCCACTCTACAAACCATTGGTTAGACCGCATCTAGAATATGGAGTACAATTCTATAAAAAGGACATCATAGAACTGGAAGAAAAAAAATCCAAGGAAGAGCAACAAAGCTAATAAGGGTAATGGAGAATTTAAGCTATGAAAACAGATTGAACAAATTGGGATTGTTTATGCTAGAGAGGAGACGTTTAAGGAGAGACATGTACAAATATATCAGGGGTCAACATAAGGAACTGTCAGGCACCCTTTTTTTCTGTTAGGAAGGACTCTAGGACACATGTGCATGAGTTTAGATTAAAGGAAAGAAGATTTTGTTCCCTTAGAAGGAAAAAAAATCCTGGTGAGGTGGTGTCGGCAGACAAAATAAATACGTTTAAAATAAGGTTGGACAATCATCTATTGGTTAAAAACATCCAGGGGTGCAAACAATAATCATAATCTGTCTTTAAAGATATCAGAATTCACTACGTATATTAAGGGATGAAGCTAATAGATCATACTCGCTACCAAGGTTGAACTCGATGGACACAAGTCTTCATTCATCCTCAACTACTATGTAACTATATGTAACTATGTAAATAGAACTTGGATTAAAAAAAGAGCGCTTATGTGAATTAATAAAATGTGCGAGTGACACCTGAAAATAATTTTTTAAACTTGTTTACACTCCTTTATGGAGAGGGCGAAGGAGAGATGGAGGCAGCAGTATTCCTCAGCAGAAAGCTGTCCACTTGGTTTGCGGTCTTTTCCGATGGGCTTCGGTCCTGGGAAGCGGCTTGATGAAATCAGCAGCTGTCATGTGGGTGGATGTGGACGGCAGCAGGTGGCTTCTTCTCTCTCCAAGTAACCAACGCGTTTCATGCCTCGGTGGGCACTTTGTGAAGGATATTTGCGTTTGGGATTTAATCTTTATTTATACTAAAACATTCAGGAAGTGTGTCTGTTTTCATCACTTCTGTATTGGGTAAAAACAGCTGACTTTATGCTTGTGTGTATGTTTTACATACACACACAAGAATACTAAAGGGCATTGACTGAAAACAAGTCTGATGAGCTCACATTAGGAGGATAATTAGCAAATGTGAGCGTGTACCCTGAGCTGTTCCCAAAAGTCAGTGCATTCTAAAATCAAACTAACTTACACATTCTTCATAAGTGCATTGTTCATGTGTTCCCATAATTCTCCCTTTTGCCAATTAGTAAAAAAAAATTGTCCACTTGTTTGAATGTAACAGTTTATCTTGGAAATGCCTCTGTATGTAGTGTTAAAAATATATGGCTTTTTGACTACACACAATTCCTCAACTCACTTCAAAACACCTAATGTGCTCTTTCCATTATTCCTGGAAGAGATGTTCTATAACATTTATCATAACGGATACCTCTCTCCACATCGACGTTATGCAATGGGCATCTCTGACACCGACACTTGCCCTAAATGCGATAGCTCCAACGCAACATTTAAAGTGGGATTGTCCAGTAATAAAACGCTTCTGGAAACAGGTTCAGGGATTTTGCACTACATTCCTACTGAGTCGCCTCCCACTGTCAGCAGAGTGGGCGATCTTAGGTGTTTTTCCCTCTGGGATGCCGGTACTACGTGACAGCAAAAAGATGATGCTAATGATATCAGCAGTGGCCCGTAAATGCATTGTACACCAATGGATTTACAAAGAACCCCCTTCGGTGTCCTTGTTTAGGGCCAAACTATTCCACATATTCCATATGGAGTGGGTGGAAACATCCCTCCAAAAAGAAGTTAGCACAGAGATGTTTTTTCAAATTTGGGAGGGTTTTATTGACTCACTGTCCAATGAGATAAGAACACAGATTTACAAATGCTTCTGCTCCACTCAGTGGTACGAGATTCAGTGTCCTCACGGGGACTAGTCCAATAGACCTCCCGGCCCAGATTACCTCTCCATATGGTGATAAACCAGTAGTGTACAACTGATATTAGCAATAGTCTCAGACAAATCTAAACTTTGACCACTAGAGGTCACTAGTGTGCCTACATTTATTGAATGAGTAAAATTATGTTACTCCAATGCCAGTATAAAAAGGTCTTCACACATGGATTTTTTTTAACTCTTAGGCCATCTTTTACCTGTCATTTAAAAACTGTCCTAGTGTGGGAATGATAATGCACATACCCACCGCTCGTTCACCTTGCTTGCGGATCCCTTTAGCATGCAGAATGAGAATGTCCTTGTGTAGTCGCATACCTCCCAACATGACCCTCTCCAGGAGGGACACATTGCTCTGTTTCTGGACTTCCCTCTGAATGAATAACTGCCATCGCCTGTGTTTATTAACAGTTATTATTACAGAGAATATTTTAACATTCACATCAGTCCCTGCCCCAGTGAAGCTTACAATCTATATTCCCTTCACATTGCATGTTGTAAAAGGTATATTACTGGTTAATTACCGTTTTTGTACCTTTCACATTGAACCGGTTGTGAAAGGTACACGGTAATTAATCAGTAATATGCCATTCCTCCCCTGGTGCTTGCCAGCGCACACAAGCACACCAAGCAAAGCTACCCCAATGCTGGGCATTAGAGCTGCATTGCTCAGGGGGTGACCCGGAGGCGGCAGCCAAAGCAGCAGCCCACCGCCGCCGTACCAACAGCCAGACCAGTACCTACCTCCCTCTCCTTCCCCGGGCAGAAGCCCCACTCACCCGCCTTCAGCAGCATCTTGCTGTGTGGCTGCTGCCTTCACCCCCTCCGCTCCGACCTGCGGGAGCTGTGGCCGCGCAGCTGGGATGATTTGTGGAGGCCTGTTAGGAGCGCTCCCGGAGCGGCCGCTGCTCGGGTCCCCGGGCCACCCTCACCCACGCCTCTCTGATGGAGACTTCTGTGGGACCGGCCGCAGGCAGGGGGCGACGTGGGAACCGGCTGTTCGCCGCGGGGGAGCCTTTTCAGGCGGACTTTCCCTCCGTGACCCCGGCCGTCAACGCTGTCTTCTGCTGTCTCCCCAGGTACCTGGGGAGGGTGTGGGAGATGCTGCTTTACCTGGGGAGGGTGTGGGAGATGCCGCAGGTGCGAGGGGGGGGGCGCGAGTTTCCACTGGCCAGGTACCAGGGGAGGGGTCCAGTGTGTAGGGTCCAAAATACCGGTTCAGACCCGTTCACACTGCAGAAAAATTGTGTCTGAACCGTGTAGGACTCTGCTTTTTAAACGTTTTGAATTACCGGTTCTCTTGAACCGGTAATTTGAAACTGGCACTTTCACACTGCAGCTATAACCGTTTTGAAACGGTTAAAAATCGGTAATTTACCGTGTTATAGCTGTAGTGTGAAAGGGGTATTAGAGCCATGGTGGGAATTGAACCCATGACCTCAGCGCTGTGAGGCAGTAATGCTAACCATTACACCATCCGTACTGCCCGTACTGTGTTGAAAAACACCTTTCTTATCAATTACCCTGTTCAGCACAGGTGATGGCAATCATACATAGAGGAAAGTCCAGGAGCAGAGCATTGTGTCCCTCCTGGAGAGGGTCATGTTGGGAGGTATGTAGTCATGATGTGCCAATTAATGTATTAATGATTTGCCGTCGTTAAACAACTCATCAAATCCTCTGTTTGTTTACACAATTGTTCTGTGTATGTGTACAATATTGTTTGGCCAGGAGTGTTCTGGATTTTAAGGTAAAGCGATAGATTGGATTATTCATAACTTCATGCCATGTGTGGGCACCTTAAGTAGAAACTCATTAGTATTTTGTTTGTTCTAATCCTTCTAGAATCTTGTTCCTTGAATTATCTACAGACTTTACTTTTCTACATTTTGTCTTACATCTGACTACCTATCAATGCATATATTCTAGTGGTCTATATGGCACAAACAAAAAAAAAGTAAAAAAATTTTTTACAACATTTATTATATTGGTGGTGGTGTGGTCATCCAGAACTTAAACACTTACATAGAGATTAAAGACAGCTGGGAGATGTCAATAGGACATTTTCCTGATGCAATCACGCAATGAACACAAGATCACCGAGAAGGTCCATAAGGCTCTATAACCCAGGATTACCCAGTGGTACCGATACTGTTTACAGTTCCGAAAATACACAAGAAACTGTTGCCACCACCCAGGCACCCAATAATCTAGGCAAGGGAGTCCATCTATCAGCCCACTTCCATGTTCCTGGACCAAGTCCTGCAACCCTTAGTCCAGCGGTTCCCAAACTGTGTGCAGTGGCTCCCTGGGGTGCCTCGGGACACTTGCAGTGGTGCCCTGGGTTGGTGGTCCAGGATCAATTCAATCTTTTTTTTTTGTAGTAGTATGATACTGCACAGAAACATCCATGTGACCCACATCCTGCCCGCAGAGATATCATCTGAGGCAACTAGCTTGGTGCACTGCATAGGTCAGGGCTAGCAGGGTGTGCAATCTGCGGAGTTACACATTACAGGAAAAACACATGGTGCGGTAGATGTATGCTGCAGGAGGGGGGGGGGGGAGACATGAACACACCTTTACAGGGGACTGACATCTTTACAAGGGACTGATGAGGGAGGTGTTGCTACATAGGCTGGCCTGGTGCTTCCCCTCACAGCTCCATGCTCACCATGAGGGGTAGGGCTGGGGGTTGTCCTGGTGTTCTCAGCCGTAGGGGTGGTGGGCTTGGTCCAGGTGTTCTCATGGCAAAGGTGAGTTGAGGCCACATGATGTTCCTGAGTTTTGGGGTTTTAATGCCAACCTTCAGAAGTAATGTTGGTGTGTAATGTTAGAAGACAAAGGATGGCGAGATTGTTACACAGTGAATGCAGTTAGGCTATAGGGGAGGTGAAAGGAGTGTCTCACAGCATTACGTGTTAAGTGTCCAGGCTGTGCAGACTGTTGGCGTTGCTGGATCAGATAACTCACTGCAGTATTTTGTTTGATTGGATTTCAGTGGAGGTTGAAGAGTTTCCAGTCCTTCTGTTTTCTCCTGTTTATCTCTGGTATATCTCTAATGTTATATTAATATCTAATACTTAATACTAAATTACTCAACATCTAAAGAGTAGATATCAAGGGCCTTATTTTGGTTCACTCTTAGAGGCAAATTCCTTCTTAGATGGGTAAAACCATGTGCGCTGCAGGGGGGCAAATGTAACATGTGCAGAGAGAATTAGATTTGGGTGAGTATTTTGTTTCTGTGCAGGGAAAATACTGGCTGCTTTATTTCTACACTGCAATATATATCTCACTTTGAAGAAAAACCCCACCCAAATCTAATTCTATCTGCACATGTTATATCTGCCCCACCTGCAGTGCACATGGTTTTACCCATCTAACAAGGATTTTGCCTCTAAGAGTGAACCAAAATAAGGCCCCAAAAGTCTACACAGCCAACCAGTTTGAGTAAAGTGTAAATGATTGCCGCATTTAAAAAAAAAAATCTCATTTGATAAATCTGAAAGGACATATTTCACCTGCGATGTACACATGCGATTCATTTGGTGGGATGGGCTATTACCATATATAAACTTTCCTCCGAGTAATTCCAGGTGTACAAATACCATGCAATGTGCACCTATTCAGGTGCGATTGCAAGAAATATTCCTGGCAGGCAGTCAGATCTGCGATTTAGATGTGAGGCGCCTGTCATCACAATAGCAAAATTGTGGTAGAACTTTCAAGTTGGACTTGTTTTGCATTTAGAAATAGTGCTAAATTGGATTAAAGGCCCCCATACACTATGCAATTTGGGCCCGATTCTGGTGGATCGGGCTGAGAAATCGGGTGAATTCAGTCCAAATAGTATGTGTCAGCGGTCTGATCCAATGTCCCGTACACATCGGATCGGATCAGTAGATCATATGTGCTGCACGTAAGATCTGTGGGTTGGACCCCCTCTCGGCGGCAGAGAGCGGGAATCATATTCGATTCATCGCATGCAGGATGGACCCGGGTGTCTCGATGGAAATTGGATGCCACTTCTCCCATATACTTTTTACTCCTGTTCCCAAAGGCATCCCAAAATTTAACTTATACCAAAGAGAGATTGTATTTAACTGTAGAAAAGACTTTATGCACAAAAAAAAATTTAAGGTACATTTTTTTTAGATATTTAAAGGTCAAAGCACACGTCATGTGACCTTGATATGAAGAAGTCAATATTTAAAACTAAAATAATTTTTTATGGAAACTATGGCTCCCAAGCTTCAAAGGAAGACCAACATGAAAGGTCTACCGCATTTAGAAGCAAAGTAACCCTGTTGTATGAACAACAGCATGTATCACTGAGGGCTAACATTTTACAAATGAAAGTAACTTTGCATCATCTATCATCCTACCAAATTTCATGAAAAACTTTTATATGAAAGATTTTCAGCAAAGTCTTTAGGCCCATACACACTGGGCGACTTTGAGCTAAAAGCAGCTCGAAACAGCGCGTTTAAGCGGCTGTCAGCTCAAGGCCGCCCAGTGTGTGTGCCCCTGTGATGAACGGTGAGCGCTGCTGCGCGCTCCCACATCATCGCCAGGAAAGCCATTCATCTTCTGGTAATACCAGCAGATGAGCGGCTTTGAGGACGGCTTTGCATAGCGCTGCACTATACAAAGCCGTCCTCCCCCCGCTGTCGGCGCCAGGCAGGGGGAAAGCCGCTCAGTGTGTATGCACTGAGCGGCTTTCCCTGCAGCGATGAAAACGATCATCGCTGTCCAAACACGCTGGATATAATCGCCCAGTGTGTATGGACCTTTTCGCCTCCTGAAAAGCTCTTGCTCTTTGGGGAAAATAGCTTAGTGTGTATGCACTACATTGATGAGAGATATATCTTTCAGAGATTTTGGCAAAGTCTTTTGAAATGAAAATCTTATACTCCCTATTGGTCAATTGGATGCTAACAAAAAATGTAAACCTACTGTGTGTAAATGTGATGCAGAAAAATGATTTCACCTGTGGTTTTGCACGAGAGTAAAAAAAAAGGACACAAATACTGCGGCGGCTCTTACCTGTGCGGAGGAGGGGGCTGCTGTGATCAGCAGCCCATGTAGAGGTGTCCCGGAGGGAGGGAACACCTCCCAATGGGACTGCCTTGGGTGACTGGCAGGTTGGACTTCCAATAGGAAGTCACTGTCAGACAGAGTGAAGCCAGTGCAGTCTTACAGACTGCATCTGGGTTCACTTAGGCAGGGAACAGTGGTGGATTTTATCTGGGGGAGCTGTAGCCCACAGGTAAAAACCGCCACTGCACAAATATATTTTTCTGGACTACACTTGAAGATGAAATGTAGGTATGATTATATAGCATAGAAACATAACTTTTAATAAGTGATACTACTCAAAGAAACTTATAAGGAATACTGCATGGACTGATGTTTAAATGATAACTGTATACGGTACTTGTTTCCTAGCACAGCGCCCACGATATTAAGTCGTACGACATATAATCGCATCGCATGCCATACACCTGATGCAATGCGATTTTGAATTGTATAAGCCCCCTATACGATTTTTAACTGTATAAGCACCCTAATGGGGGCTTACAATGTTAAATGCACCCCCACTATGAACGCCAACCCGAAGCGTGGCGAGCGCAGCGAGCCCGCGTGGGGCGGCGGTACGCGTCCTCCGACCTTTTCATACCCCCACTATCCACGTCGACGAGGAGTTGATTTCTATATAGTGTGGCGAGCGCAGCGGAATACATGTAAAGTTATCTGTGGGGCTCGCTCTGCTCGCCACAGTTTGGGCTCGGTGGCTCACTATATAAAATCAACTCCACGCCGACGTGGATAGTGGGGGTATGAAAAGGTCGGAGGACGCGTACCGCCGCTTGCCGCGCTTCGGGTTGGCATTAAGAGCGGCAGTGGCGTTAACAATGGGGGTGCATATAACATACTAATCACCCATTAGGGTGCATATACAATTAAATCCAAGCCCGAAGGGTGGCGAGCGCAGCGAGCTACACGAGGGGACACGTATTACTTTACATGCAGCGGCGTAACTATAGCACCGCAGCCCCCGTGGCCGCGGGGGGGGGGGCGCTGTGCATGTGTGGGCGCCGGGGGGCTGTGGTGCTATAGTTAGCCCCCTCCCGTCCGCCCATCTGCCGCCCGCCAATCCGCCGCCCGCAGCCTTACCTGACTTCACTGGTCCTGTCCCGGCTCCCTTGCTGGCTTCATTCTTCTGCTAGTGAGACGGACCACAATAAAATGTCTGCCCCATATAGCAGACAGTTCTCTGAAACTGTCTGCTGTATGGGGGCGGACATTTTGTGTTGGTCCGTCTCACTAGCAGAAGAATGAAGCCAGCAAGGGAGCCGGGACGGGACCAGCAAGACAGGTAAGGCTGCGGGGGGCGCCCAATTCATAGTTACGCCACTGTTTACATGTATTCCGCGTCCACTCGCCACGGTTCGGGTTTGGTGGCTCACTGCGCTCGCCACACTATATAACATCAACCCCACGCTGACGTGGATAGTGGGGGTATGAAAAGGTCGGAGGACGCGTACCGCTGTGCTCGCCACGCTTCAGGTTGGCGTTGATAGTGGGGGTGCTTTTAACATACTAAGTACCCATCACGGTTAATTATCTTATAGGGGGCACTTTTAACATTGAAAAACCCATTAGGGTGCTTTATACAATTTTAAATCGCATACCATTGTATATGCGATACAATGGCATACAATGCCATACAATACGATGGTATACAATTTAAAATTGTATACCATCGCATCGCTTTGTAACTTGCTTCGGATTAGTCCAAAACGCATCCAATTATTGCACCGTGTATGGGCACCTTAAGTGCTGCCGTTGCATCTATACTGGGTGCAGGGTGTGTGTTACACACACATTACCTGCACCCATATAATCATACTTACCTTCGCCATGGAGTCCCAACTTGACCCAGCACTGGAGAGCAGCAGAACAGAGTTTGGAAATTGTGTGATGGGAATTTTCCTGGTGAATTGCAACTGCACAACAGTAAAGTCCTCAGGAACGAGGTGCAAACACCATTTTCCTGGAAACCTGCACATGCGCTGTAGCCTTTGACACAAAGCCAGAATGTATCGAGCTGCAAGACAGGAGGGGGACTACTCGGACCCTCTCCTTTCTTAAATTGCCCCTGTGCTGAACATGTGTACATACCTACCAACTGTCCTACTTTTTGTAGGAAAGTCATTTTTTTTGGGGGACATTCCCACTTCCCGCCCGGGGCCGCAGTGTCCCGTCGCTGGGGGGGTGGGGAGTTGGGAGTCCCCCCTGTCATCTGTGAATAGACTCTGTGTGCATGCACACAGCGTCTATTCCTGCAGCCAGAGGGGCAGGGGGCATGGCTAGCAGCTCACAGAGCCGCTGGCCAGGCCCCCACAGTGTCCATCCTTCTGCCTCTCCAATGTTGAGAGGTATGTGTGTGCGATATAAATTTCCCTATAGATTGTAAGCTTGAGAGCAGGGCCCTCCTACAGTTTTGACAGTCTGTAACCATCCAGTTTGTTTTATCACTGTTTCCAATTATAATATATATATATAATGAATGCAGAGTCCGGCACTCGCTGATGGAATCCAAAGCAACTACTGCGGTGCCATCAGAGTCCTGATGAGGACATGTACAAGTAATCTTCACAGCGGCACTCAGACGGATTTACAACAATAGAAACGGAGCCCACACCAAGGGGCAAAGATTTGAGCTTTTGGATTTATTTCAATCCTTCATCAGAAAAGTTCAAAAGTGCAGTTACATGTGCTTACCTAAATACCATCAGATCTGCGTCTCCTCTCCCCGCACGCCGGGCCGGGAACAGCACGCTGAAAGTGCTTCTGATCACGCCGGCTACAGATGCTGCTGCTGCCCGGCCGCGCTGCTAGGGAACAGAGAATGCACAACAATATCAGAACCATAAAAGCGTTGTGTTACATATAAAGTGCATAATCGCAAATCTATATAAAAATATGCATAATGATAACAAGGGAAGCAGAGAAAAAACTATTTGTTCCTCCAAGAGGAATACTTGTAATATTGTTTTATATTATGACCCCTGCCGGAGAAAATTATTTATTACATATTAGCAATATGGGGGGGATCTTATATTACATCAGGGTGTGTTGATATAAACAGAACAATATATAAAAAAACAATAAAATGGCAAATTTTCATTCAAGCCATATGGCTGTACTGAATTCAAAGTATGAATCCATTTGGATTCTAAACGGAGCAATGCCCCATCCCTGTCTCCGCCTCACTGCTACTCATAGGGTGAAATTTAATAGGATGAGAGATTCAGAAAGTGAGAGATTTGGTAAGAAATCTCTAGTTTTTTTAAAGCGGCAATCATTTACACTGCAACATCAAACTGGGTTTGCAGTGTAAATGATTGCCGCTTTAAAAAAAACCTGTAGATTTCTTACAAAATCTCTCACTTTCTGAATCTCTCATCCTATTAAATTCCCCCCAGATACTTTGAAATCAGTAGGGCGAAAATAAAGGAATTTTAATACTTATTAAGTCTGAGGAGCGCCATGGACTATCCACTATATATATATATATATATATATATATATATATATATATATATATATATATATATATATATATATATATATGTATATATATATATATATACACATACACACACACACACACATAGATAGATCTATCTATATAGATATATATTATCTATCTATCTAGATATAGAAATGTATCTAGATAGATAGATAGATAGATAGATAGATAGATAGATAGATTTAGACAGCCATTTCCCTTGTACTACACTGTCCTAAGGGCGACAGTATTGCTTAACTACAAAATATGAAATTAGCAAAAAAGTTGTGCAGCACACAGTGTAGTGGTTAGCATTATACATTCCAATCACAAAAATAAATAGTCCAAGCAGGTTAAACCTTTGTTGCTGCCAAAACAAATGCAAGATTGCACACTACAAGAAAAGAGCATGTTACTCCTACAGCATCGTGGTGACAATCACTGGAACATTAACAGCATAAACCTCTTTGTCATTCACGGAAACAGTTCTTCTCTGGTCTATTGTATGCGGCTATTGCCCAAACTAAACATGGCCGGATACGGGCATTCGCCATTTTTGTGAATGACCACAGACATGGAAGCATGGCCTAAAACCTATAGAGAGCCGCCATCTTTGTCCCTGGCACGAACCACAGAACGTCCCCACTTTCACGCCTGCGTGCTGACGTTGTCCGTTGGCGGTCGGCCATCTTTTCTGGCGCCGGGGCTCTAGCTTAGTGCTGGTGTGCGCGGAGGGGAGTGCGGTGGAAATTCAAGTGGCGGTTCAACGTGCGGCCTGTCTGTGAATCCCGGGGGGGATCTCTGTCACCGTATAACAGCAGGCCAGGTAACCGGCGGCAACCAGGCGGAGGCGGAATCCGTGCCGGCCCCCTCCTTCAGCGTCATAACTGCGCGCCGCCATTCACTCCGCTGCCGAGAACCGACTGCTCAGCCCCGATTCTCCGCAGTGAGGACGCCGCTGCCCCCAGGTGAGCGCCGCTTTTGTGCTAATGGAGCTTCTGCCACTTTTTGGCAGCATTTCGCCCCCCGATCCCTATTAATGTGTTGCCTGCTGCGCACAGGCCTCATTCTTCCCCACATCCTGGCCCGTTCTCCCCCTGGGCCGGCTCTGTCCGCAGTGCTGGAGGGTGGGAGATGGGGCCTGGTACCTCTGTATCCCTCAGTAATGGCATCTGGGGGTGGTAACATATCCATCCTCCCCTATTTCTTTATGGGAAAGCGAGCCGGCCAAATGCCTGGTACAAAGGTGATACATAGAAGATCACTATGTGGTTCTCAGATTGGGGGTTAGATGACGGCAACGTATCTATTCTGCATTTGTTACATAGGTCCCCTGGTACTGTATATCCTGTGTGGTACAGCCTCATGTGCCCTATGTCCTCCATTAAGTAACGTTACTATGGTGCATGCTCTCTTGCAGCATTAGCATCTGCCCCATGGATTTCCAATAGAGCTTTGGTTAATATAGTGGATGTGGATCCACAGGCCCATGCAGCTTATGGTTGTTACATTGTGTCCTTTTTAACCTTCTATCCTGCAAATTATGACATATATACAAATTATTTAACGGTTTGGTATTTAATTCAGCACATGTATTGCTTTGGGTTGATTCCTTTTATGTGACCACATATTACTCCCATTATCCTATGTGCCAGTGCTACAAATGGTTGTCTGTTACAATTATTTGGAAAATGGTGCTGCAGCCTTTTAAGTGAAATGTATGTTCATGTAAGGTATTCAGATATGTTGTCTAGGTATACATGAAAATATATATTAACATAGCCCCATCCGTCAGAGCAACTGTAAATCTATAGTTTGCCTCACGTTTCATACAGTACAGTATGTGGGAGAGGAAATGGCAGATAAGACCACCAGATGGGACAGTACTGCATCATCATTGTCCTAGAATGGCCTCCTTGGGAGATGATACTCTCCATAAACAAAAGGTTTCAGCTTGTTATCTTCACAATGAAATCAGGAAGTCAGCTAATGAAAGCTGCCCCCTATCTCCTTTTGTGGTATAAACCAATAGTCTTTGCTCCTGTGCATCATTTAATACAAAGCTTTCAACTGGATGGAGAAACATTTCTATTGTACACTCATGCATTAAATATTTTGGTGTTTAATTTCAGAGTTGGAGGATTCTTTGCATCTAAGGGGTGTTTTATTCATTATAGTCAAAATATATATTGTAGAAGGGCTTTCTTGGGTGCCTCCTTGAGGGCCAATGTCAGCCCACATAGAAGAGGTTGAACAATAAGTTGCACTCCAGTCGTTTTTGTAAAAGTAAAACTTGGTCCTTTTTATTAGACCTAGTCTAATTTATATAAATACATTTCCATCAATCCTCTAAACAAAGTGTCTTCCTCCACTCCTGTGTTTATCTACCCCTAAGATTTGTTGCATTTTTGCTACAGTTTAATATACAGTATTTAATAATTTTACGCTCTTGTTTTTTCTATAGCAGGTTTTATTTAGAATATTTACTGTTCCTATGAAACAATATTTTAAAGTAAAACCAAACCATACAAGACACTTAACTATATATTTGATCATTATAAATGGTTAATACAGGTTGAGTATCCCCTATCCGAAATGCTCGGGACCACGAGCATTCCGGATAGGGGAATATTCCGGTTTTTGGAATAAATTGTTTAAGCCATACTTACCTGTCCCCTGATGGTGTCCGGTGGTCCCTCGGCGTCCAGGCAGTCCCCGGGCGTCCACAGCAGGCCTCCGGCATCTTCTCCGGGTCTCCAGCGGTCCCAGGAATGCATTGCGCGAGTGTGCGCGCGCACCGGTGACGTCACCGGCGCACACTCGCGCAATGCATTCCTGGGACCGCTGGAGACCCTGGAGAAGATGCCGGAGGCCTGCTGTGGACGCCCTGGGACTTGGTAAGTATGAAAAGAGGGTTAGGGGGGGTAAAAAAAAAAAAAAAAAATTCGAATGATTACAAAAACCACGTTTTTTGGAATAATTTGGATAATAGATATACGGATACGGGATACTCAACCTGTAATTACTTAAAGATTTGAGATTTTTACCAGCTCTTAATTTTTGTTTTGTTATTATTCCGAGTATGTTAATGAAAGTTTATTATACATGGCAGTCTCCTAACAATACAGGGATAAAAAAAAAAAAAAGTAATTTATTTTTCTCCTGTTACAGGATGCTCCCATTTCACATGTCAGTGATAAATAACTTAAAATAATCTACTGTATAGTAGTTAGTAACAATTGATTAAAAATATGCCTGCAATCAAATTGAACTGATTGTATGCTGCCACTTTTCTTATGGATGCAATCAAAACCCATAATCTCCTCACATAAAAACTGACTCAAATCACAAAATATTTCTCACCTGACAATTCATACGGCCACATACAGATTAGATTTATCTGTGGTACAAGTTTTTGGGACTGTCTGACTTGCACATCACTTAATGGTGCATTCTACATGAGACTTTGTAAAATTCCATTGGACTCAACTAATGTTGGGTGGTTTAAACCAAAAGGTAATGTTTTTTTCTTAAAAATGTTTAGTGCCGGTGGCATGCCCAGTGCTAATGCTCATTTCCTTCTATTTGGGTTGTACTATTAAAATGTGTTTAATTACAACATTTACTTGTTTTTGAATTTCATCTGCGTGTATTTTTTTACGCATTAATGTTTAGTGTACCTACATATATTAAGTCAAAACAGGCATGTAAAAAATAAAATAGTTCTATAGGAAAATGCTAAATTAAAATCAAAGCCTAATGTTACAAAGCACATGGTTGATCAAGGTTTGTGATATGATTTATTTTATTTTTCATGAATATAAATGGTTGACATCATTAAAAAAAAAAAGCGCAATTGTTTTGGTGTTTCAGAGGAAATTTAAGCAGCAAGTTTCAATATTACAAAAGTCTCTGCTATGGAACCACTACAGATGTGTCAACTATTATCTTACTTGTGATGCTTATACACATGCGTAGCGTGTGAGACTAGCCATGCCAAGCTACATATAGTTGTACCCGTGACTATACCATGCTATGTGATTGGGCTGTGGATGCTAGCCCTCGCATGCATCTACAGTGATCCTACTACCGTGTTTCCCCGATAATTAGACCTACCCCGATAATAAGCCCTACCCCAGATTTGGACCATTTGTCCAAAATAAGCCCTCCCCCGAAATTAAGACCTATGAAATTTCCCATGTATTTTTTTGCATTTGTCAAAGTGTAGCCCTGCTCAGCCCCGCTCACCTCCGCTCACCTCGCCTGTTCAGTAATACCGCGGCTCCCGTTCCCAGGGATGCATTGCGGTAGGCGCGGCGTGACATCACGCCGTGCACATCACGCGGCTGCTGATCAGTGCACACAGCGCCGGCGGGGCTGAGATCCGGTACACAAACAGGTGGGGGCATGTGGAAGATTGGTTGACTGGGATGGGAATTGTGGACTGGGGCGTTTTTTTAAAGGAGCAGTGGGGCTGTCAAGGTCTATTAAAATAAGCCCTCCCCCGAAAATAAGACCTATGGTCTTTTTTGAGCGAAAAAAAATAAGACAGTGTCTTATTATCGGGGAAACACGGTAGGATGTGGGCAGGGCACAGTGGCGTTGAGGCTGTGTGTGTGCTTAAAAAAGGGTTGTGGCCAGAGACTCCCTGTCTGCGTCACAATTGGGTGGGTGGCCGACATCACTGATGGGGTGTCTGTCACCTACAGAGCTGCTGCACTTCCCTCAAGCTCTCCATTTAATTTATATATTCTACAGTGTACTCATATTACGCAGCACATTTATAGAGAATATTTAAACATACACATCTGTCCCTGCCCCCGTGTAGCTTACAGTCTATATTCCATTCTATCTATCTATGTGTGTGTGTATCTATCTATCTATCTATCTCCTATATCTATCAGTACAATTTAGCACTCTGGAAACAAGTCAATTTCTGGGGTGTCTTACTGAAAACAGATATATGTAGACAAGTATTCTGCAAGCAGAAGAAGGGTCGGCACTCCACAGGCTAATCCAATAGGTGTATTTCAGATAAAGAAAAAATACATTTCATAGAAAACGGCGTCATCAACGTTTCATGGCCCCCCCGGCCATTTTGTCAGTATGTGGATAAAGTGCATGTGCAGAAATGTGCACATGCACTTTATCCACATACAGCTCCACATCCTGACAAAATGGCCGGGGGGGGGCCATGAAACGTTGATGACGCTGTTTTCTATGAAATGTATTTTTTCTTTATCTGAAAAACACCTCTTGGATTAGGCTGTGGAGTGCCGACCCTTCTTCTGCTTGCAGAATACTCATCTACATATATATATTCAATGGTAAGTATCACTCGTAATCAATTGAGAGAATTTTACAGACATTTTGGTACTTGTTTCCTAGCACGGCGCCCATCGCATGCCTTAATTAGTGGTATGCGATGGGACCCGATTTGTACAATTTTAATATCGCATGACATTACAATGCGATTTCTAATTGTACAGGCACCCTGATGGGTGATTACTATGTTAAATGCCCCCCCACCCCCACTATCAACACCAACCCGAAGCCTGGCGAGCGCAGCGGTACGCGTCCTCCGACCTTTTCATATAGTGTGGCGAGCGCAGCGGAATACATGTGAAGTTATCCGCGGGGCTCGGTGGCTCACTATATGAAATCAACTCCACGCCGACGTGGATAGTGGGGGTATAAAAAGGTCGGAGGACGCGTACCACCGCTCGCCGTGCTTCGGGTTGGCGTTAATAGCGGCGGTGGCGTTAACAATGGGGGTGCATATAACATACTAATCACCCCTCAGGGTGCATGTACAATTAAATCATCGTTTTGAGCGCATCGCATGCGATGCGCTCAAAACAATGTAATAAGATTAACATCGTCGGCGCCGTGCTAGGAAACAAGTACCGACATTTTAATAAAAATCTTTAAGAATGAACAATCATGCAAGATTCTTTTGCAGCATAATTTGATCCAGTATTTTATGAAAAGTCATATAGTAGTAGTCATAGTAAACCAACGCGTTTCGTCAATCAGACTTCATCAGTGGTGAAAACTCAATGGTAGAATGCAATCATTATTCAATTATCAGGTTCCACTAGGGCTCCCGAACGAGCTAAATTTTTTTTACTGGTCTCAACTGTGTTTGATGGATGTGGCAGGATTTTGTATAAACCGAGAAGAAACTGCCTTATGTGCTGCCTCCTCCCCTGCCATCCGGATGACGACAGCGATCTAGCAATAAGCCATGTCGCTGTGAGCCGCAGATGCCGGGGCACTCCCTGGGTGGACCTGTGTCGAAATCCTATGTGTGACCCGCATTTCCGATGTGAAAGCAGTACTATTTGCATGCACTCTTGCCATGATCTTCCTAACGTCATGTGTATGCATCGTATATAAGATGAGAGGAACAGCCCATTAACTGTCCACCGCAGAACTTGGGATTAGTAAAGTTGTGTTCTATATAAAATCTAAAAATTGAGATGCAGAAATAAAAATGTACTTTCCTTCGTTTACAGATTTTTCTGAATTTTCCAGTTGTGAAAAGCATGTTCTTGGACTCTTGGCCAGATTCAATTGCCATAACACACCCAATCTTCCATGTAAAGCAACCGTAGAATGCGGGTGATATGCAATTGATTTTCTTGGTCCTGATCACACCTATTAAGGTTGGGGTTACCCGTGGATAATGGCTAAACTCGACCAAGCAAATAGTTGTGGCGTGAAAAGTCCTATTTGTGTGCTGATGCAGGTGCCTTTTTTTTTTTTTTGCGGAATTCAGTTCTGCTTCCCCAGAAGTTATTATCCTCTTTGAGGAGTAAGAACTAATATTAGGCCTGAGTCAGCATGGATCGCAAAGTAAAACCATGTCCACTGCAGGTGGGGCAAATGTAAGATATGGAAAGAATTTAGGGGGGTATTCAATCCTGGCGATCTGCGGTCGAACCAAAGGAAAACAGGCCAGGGTCACGGCTGTCTGGACAGATCGACTGTCGTGACCCTGGCCTGTTTTCCTTTGGTTCGACCGCAGATCGCCAGGTGCGATTCAATGTCCCACTTTTTGATTGGCGAAAAGGGGGCGTGTCTGCGTAAACGGCCGTGGATTGTCGCTTTTTGACCGCGATCGCGACAATTCACGGCCGAAATCGACAAAACGATTCTGTCGATCTGCCTCTTCAATGCTGTCAGGAAAGACAGCGTTGAATAGGCATTCACCGCTATTTCCCCCGTCATAAATAGTGGCCCAGATTGAATACCCCCCTAAGGCTCATACAATTTGGGGCTATTTTCTAAGTGATCTGACTAGTGTACAGGGTATAGCAGTGGTTCCCAAACTGTGTGCCGTGGCACCCTGGGGTGCCACGGAGCACTTGCAGGGGTCCCCTGGGTTGGTAATTTAGGACCAATTCAAAGTATTTGTGGTCAATGTAATAGACGAAACCAGTGCTTGTGGTTTTGAATCATAAACTGTGTGGACAAACTGAAGCACTGGCACTCACTACATAACTGACCCTAAGGATGTGATATAAAAACAATTTTTGTTTAATTTTTAACTTTTTTCTAAAGTACTCAATAAGAAACTTTGGTACTTATGTATTATCTGGGCTCCCATGTTAAATGCACCCCATTTTTTCATACCCCTACTATCCAACTACGCATGGAGTTGATTTTATATAGTGTGGCGAGCGCAGCGAGCCACCGTGCCCGAAGCGTGGTGAGCCCCGCGAGGGAACGCAGTCTTATAGGAAAAACGGGAGTCCAGATATTACATAAGTACCGAAACTTTTGGCTAAGGGGTGCCACGAAAAAATTCTTTTTTTTTTTAGGGCAGGGTGCTGACCACTGGGCAGGGCACTTTTTTAAATCGGGAGGGCACGTTTTATATTAGAAATTTTACATAAGAAACTTACTAAACTAAAATATATAAAAAAAATTGGGTACTTGTGTATTATCACAGCGCCCATCGCATCGCATACCACTAATTAAGGTATGCGATAGGACCGATTTGAGGCTTTTCCCAGGCAGAGTGTACAATTTTAATATCGCGTCGCATTGCATGCCATTATAATGGCATGTGATGCGACGCGATTTCAATGTTAAATGCCCAGCCAGACCCGATTTTTAATTGTATCCCCACCCTGATGGGTAATAAGTATGTTAAATGCCCCCCCCCCCCCCCCCATTGTTAACGCCACCCCACTATCAACGCCAACCCGAAGCGTGGCGAGCCTGCGAGGGGCGGCGGTACGCGTCCTCCGACCTTTTCATACCCCCACTATCCACTCGGCTTGTAGTTGATTTTATATAGTGTGGCGAGCACAGCGAGGCGAGCGGACGCGCATAACTTCACAAGTATTACGCATCCCCTCGCTGTGCTTGCCACACTATATAAAATCAACTCCACACCGACGTGGATAGTGGGGGTATGAAAAGGTCGGAGGACGCGTACCGCCGCCCCTTGCGGGCTCGCTGCACTCGCCAAGCTTCGGGTTGGCATTGATAGTGAGGGGGCATTTAACATAGTCATTACCCATCAGAGTGGGTTTACGATATCGGGTCTGGGGGGCATTTAACATATGAATTAGGCATCTGGGTGCATGTGCGACTTAAAATCGGTCGCGATTTTTGGTTGTACAATGACCTGCGATGGAAATTGGGTGCGCCGTGATAATACACAAGTACCAAAAATTGCACACTGCACTACGATTACGCCCATTAAACATTGTCAACCTCTGCTATGCCCATTACATATACTGTCATAATGACAATTAAACATTATGGCACACACTGTAATGCCTCTTACACATTATGCCACACACCATGCCATGATGAGCATAATCGCTGGTCCGGCCGATTATCTGCTTTTATTATTAATGAGCGACAGGTTGGTTAGCTTTTCATAGCATCCTGCTATGGAAAGTCATCCACCACTGGGGAAAATCGCTCAGTGTATATGGACCTTAAAGTGGGCATTTTCAACCTTGGTCTTTAAGGTACCGTATTGGCCCCCCATACATAAGGCTGACTTGTCCTGAGCTCACTGGATTTTACACTTTTTATTTATTTTTTATTTATTTTCCATTCACATGCAATTTATCACATATAATCCTGGGGAGCTGCAGCCTGCAGAATTGAGAAATCCTGTTTTAAAGACTGCCCAGTCTTTTGAACAGGATTTTTCAATTTTCCTTCCGCAGCCTACTCTCCAAACCCTGCACCGCATCGGATACAATACACCCATGATGTGCAGCCTGTCCAACCTCTTATCGGATTTTATCCAATCGGATATCATTGGGATTTTGGCCCGATTTTCCCGGCTTGATATTCCGGAATCTAGTGAAATCGGGCCCAAATCGCATAGTGTATGGGAGTCTTAAAGCTGGGTAAACACCTACAAGAGTTACCTGTCTAGTGGGAAAAAAAATCTGGTAAAGCATGGGAGCAAGTGAGAATCAACCATTCACTCCAAAATTATGGAAAATAGACAAAAATGATCTGAAAAGTTTATTAAATGAAATGGATGTCCTCAATTGGTCTGTGACCATTGTCTGTTTTTAGGAGCAAATTTTCGAGGCTCATATACATTACCAGCTTAGCAGTCCTGGTTTTAGTGATATACTACAGGCTTTAGCACAGGCGACTTGATAATTACTTCAGTTATTTTGCTTTAATCATCTTCTAAACCCTTATCACTAAAAGCCCACACATTTTTGGTGTGACTTTAACCCTTTGAGTGCCAAATTAATTTGTCAAAATTCATTTTTTTTTAAATTGCCAAGAAAACCTTTTTTTATTTATCATCATGACCTGTAATCTTTACCTTTTTTCTATAAACATTTTTTGGTACTTGTTTCCTAGCACGGCGCCCATCTCGTTGATTGTATGCCTTAAGTTTAAGGCACTTAAGGCATACAATCAACGCGATGGACCCGATTTTCTGTCAATCACCAGCTAATTTGCCGGTGAAAGACAAAATCGGGTTGATCGCTGCCCTTAATAAGGGGATGCGATGTGACCGATGCGGTCAACGCGATTTTCCCATAGGGAACAATGTTAAATTATTTTTAAAGTGAAAATCAAACATGAGAGTGGGGGTTTGGTATTAAAATGGGGGGTTTTGGGGCTTTTTATATTGAAATCAATGTAAAATCGTTTCTCGGACCATTTTACATTGATTCCAATGTAAAAATCGGGTCGGTCGCATCACATGCGATTTGGTTGGCATGCGATGGACGAGATTTTTCCGACCCGATGGATACAATCAAAATCAGTGGCGCCGTGCTAGGAAACCGTACCATTTTTTTTAAGGCATACTTACCTGTCCCCTGGTGGTGCCCCAATGGTCCCTCGGCAGGCCTTTAGCACAGTCTCCAGCGGTCCCAGGAGTGCTGTTACGTCACCTGCGCGCAATGCACTCTGGGACCGCTGGATACGCTGAAGGCGATTTTTCCGACCCGATGGATACAATCAAAATCGGTGGCGCCGTGCTAGGAAACAAGTACCATTTTTATTTGAATTTATATAACAAATGTGAGCAACGTTGGCATGTTTAACAGATATTTTGCACATCTCACAGATGTTGGCACTCAAAGAGTTACGGAGAATAATCTAAAGCTCCATTAATTTGCAAAGCCAGCCGTTAAGAGGAAAGGTGCATACACTTGGTTACCAGCTTCTCTATGCAAGCAGTAGGATTAAACTAAATATTTAAATTTTTAAGATACCAATGGGTTTATTATAATACAACTAGTCTATTCCGATTTATTGTTTATGCCTGAAATTTAAAAAGGCAATACTTGTACAAGACGTGTTTTTGCTACTAAAATCATTCACCTTTTTAAGAGTTTGTATATAACCATGATCAGAAACACTAAGTAATACCCTTTTACACCAAAGCAATGTTGCCTAGCTATACAATGCGGAGCCAGGGAGGAGGTGAATGGCTTTCTGTGTGTGGCGCATCCCTTTACCTCACGGATGCAGATCACACCGTACAGTCCAAAAATTATGTGCTGCAGGTACTTTCTGAACTAGATCGCATCATATGTAGTTCAAAATGCACGCTGCTTTAGCACATCGGATGCATTCTGAACTAGATAGGTTGGAATCTGGTTCAGAAGGCATGGTGCGCGTTGATACAATGCAACATTTTAAGCTAGCAAATTCAAATGGTTACAAATCTCAATGTCCGCATTCAATCACTACATCGTAGGGACCTAGCGATAGTGATGCACTGCCCCGTGCGCAACTATCGCCAGGCGATTAATATCCAGCATGCCGGATAAATCTAGTTAACTGCCGGGGTCAGGGCCAATGTTCTCTCGGGAGAACACTGGCCCTGACAGATCGCCCAGTACACAGTACTGGCACATTGCTGTGTGCTGAGGGGTTAGGATCATGTGGTCTACATATGGTCGAAAGTCATTAAGTCGACACCATTAGGTCGATGTGGCAAAAGGTCTACATGGTTATAGGTCAAAAGGTTGTTAGTTTGACAGGTAATTAGTTAGACAATGTCTAGGTCGACAGTCAAAAGGTCGACATGGGTTTTTCACAGTTTTTTTTTTTTACCTGAATGTCAACACAGTCGACTTGAGCACAGTTTAAAGTGCACCGCATCCCCTCTCTGCGCTCGCAATGCGTCGGGTACGGTGCCTCGCTATGCTCGGCACACTTATTTTGTTCTGCCACCACGCCCTAGTGGATGGTAGGGCATGAAATACCGCCTGTCGGCACATGTCGGCTCAAAGAAGTGAAAAACCCCATGTTGATTTTTTGACTGTCAACCTAGACACTGTCGAACTAATGACCTTTTCCCATGTCGACCTAATGATTGTCGAGCATCATGCAGTAGACCAAATGACCGCATCCTGTGCTGAGCGATCTAGCATAGCTCAGAATGCTCAGCAGTGCTGCTACAGGTGTAGGCCCCATAAGATCTCTCCTGATATAGGTGTCTGACAGTGAAATGTACTGCATCCAGAAGAGTTGCAGTTTATACCCCTTTCAGACATACGCGAAAATCCCGGGTTTTTTCACATGAACGCACCCAAACCCGGGATTGAAAGGGTATAACCGGGATTTCACTCCCGGATTCTGAGCACCTGCAACTGACCAGGGTTTTTCCCGGTATTTAACTCCTGGGTATAATACCCGGCTTATGTCTGAATGGGTTTACCTGGGTTTTTCAGTTTTAAACATTTGATGTTGCTTTTTTTTTTTTGCTGCCGGGGCGTGTCCCATTTTAATGATGAAACACTGAAATGCTTGAAAAGCCTGGCTTATGTGTGAAAGGGGTATACCCGGGTTTTTCCCAGATTTGAGGTGTAGTGTGAAAGGGGGTCTGTTACTAAAGTCCTGGGAGTGACCTGGGTTGAAAATCCCGGGTAAACCTGGCCAAAATCCTGGGTAGTATGTCTAAAAGGGGTATTACTAGACTGGCTGAATTTAACATGCAATGATTGATCTGTTTCCTGTACAGTGAATTAGTCACATCTTTACAATCTGTCTAGGCCTGAGGATTGTACTGGTGAGAGTTGGGTTCTAGTGAATTTCTTGACAGCAGGAAATTGAATGGATCTTTGAAATTGATTATTGTATTTGGTGTGTTTTTTTTGTTGTCTAGAATGTAATTTTAAAGTTCTCTTTAGACATACTCTTTTGATTAGAAAAGTCTTGTTGAAATATATATGGGCTCTTCTACCCCATGATGTATTTCCTTCATAAGAGATCAGTAGATGTCTAAAGGCCCCCATACACTAGCCGATTTTGGTCCGATTTCGGCCAGATCAGTTGGATCTGGCCGAAATCAGACCAAAATCGGCTAGTTTTGATGTCCCCTCAGATCTGCGTCGGGTGGTCGGACCTGCTGCACGTCCGACCACCCGACTTGGGACCTAGTGGGGCGGTGCGGCGGTGGAGGGAGCAGGGGGGGCTGGGGACGCTGCGAGGGACACAGGCGGCATAGAGCCGGGCGGGGGGAGCCGGGAGCTGTCAGCACTGAATAAAAAAAAAAAGCCCATACAATGAATGGGCGGCCTGTGATTAACTGAGCTCTCTCTCAGCCAGTCAGCAATTGGCTGAGAGAGCGCTTAGCCAATCACGGGCTGCCCATTCATTGTATACAGTAGGCTTTTTTTTCTAGCACTGACAGCTCCCGGCTCCCTCTGCCCGGCTCTATGCCGTCTGTGTCCCCCGCAGCATCCCCAGCCCCCCTGCTCCCACCAGCAGCCCCCCCCCCCCCTGCTCCCCGGGTTTTTTACATGTGATAAATCGAGACGATTTATCACATGTAAAAAATGGCACATCAAGTGCCAATCTAATCAAGCTCCCCCGGGGAGCAGCCGGGGAAGCTCAGGGGGAAGTCGGGGGCGACTTGTCCTAAGGACAAGTCGCCCTAGTGTATGGGGGCCTTTAGGGCTGGGGTAGCCAACCCTAGTCCTCGAGAGCTACCAACAGTGCATGTTTTGCAGGTCTCCTCACAGAATCACAAGTGAGCTAATTAGCTCCATCTGTGTATCTTTTAAAATGTCAGTGATTGAGTGCAGCTGTGCAGCAGCTAGGTTGTCTAGAAAATGTGAACTGTTGGTAGCTCTCGAGGGCTAGGGTTGGCTACCACTGTCTTTGGGGGTATTCAATGTTTAGGTCACGTCAGTTGAGCTTGCTCGACCACCGTGACCCTGTCCCGTTCTCGGGGAGCGAGAAAAGGGCGCGGACGCGAGTTGCGGTCGAGAAGAGGCGAGCTGCAGCCGGCAGCTCGTCACTTCCTGGCTGTTCACAGCAGAACGAGCCTGACAGCTAGTGAAGTTAGGCTCGTTCTGCCGAGAAACCCTGCTCAATTCTGTCGGGGAAGACTGCATTGAATAGGGCCGGCGGCCATCTCCCCCGTGGGGAGATGGTCGCTGGCGATTGAATACCCCCCTAAGTGAATGCGCTGGGATTCTTATAGCCTTTTACTATTATCTTTGTTCTAACAAATTAGTCTTGCTTCCTGTTTAGAATGACCGCTTTTTGCCAGGATCATGCCAAGGCATGGTTTGTAATACCCCTTTTTCAACAAAAATCCAGGATCTGAGCCGGCATTTGGAACACAGATCCAAGCTAGGTTAGATCTGGGATCTGCACCGTTTACACTGCGGTGCTGGAGGTTGGGCTTCCACCATTGATGTGAATGGGAGCTGGGTCGTTTACACTTCCCTCTACCCAGCTCCTGGGTAGAAGTCCTGTGTAAAGGGACACTGGTTGACCCATTTACACCGCCGCTGACTTGGGTTTTTGTGGCAGTCTAAATTTGAATAGGCATTGATTTAGCTTATCTCTGCCAGTCTCAATATTTTTTTTTTTTTTTTTTTTTTTTTTTTTATTCTTTATTAGTTTTCAATATTAGCAAACATGAAAGGACAACATATAAAATACATACATACATACAAGACAATTATCTATTGAGAGGAAATAAACCAGTTATCATAATGGCATATCACCCTGGACATGTTGTAAATATAATCAACACTTTCATCATTAGGAGTTTCCCTCCTCTTTATACATCAAACATTTATGTACCCATGTACTAATGTTTCCCGAGGTTCCAACCAGCTGTTTACTTCCCAGGGGGTGCCTATACCTTTCTAACTCCAAAACCTTTTATTCACCTATATATCCCCTACCAAAACTGCTGTGTTAATACCAGTGTACAATCAAAATATTCCTAATTCATACCATATTCCTATTATACGTATCTGTGCTTCACTAAGAAAAAAAAAAAAAAAAAAAAAGAAAAGAAAGAAAGGACTTACAAATAGAAAAGTAGAGGAGGAATAATTCCTCTTCAGTGAATATATACTATTTACGTCACTTATACCATTGCTGAATCTAGTGTTGGCTACGTGTTCCTTTTTGGGTGATTTCAAAAGCTTTTGTGTCTACATATAATTACCAGTGCAATATAAAAGCAGAAAAAATTAGGAGTATAAAATTTAGGAAAAAAGAAGAAACTATATAAAAATAAGAAAAAAAGATTAAGAGTAGTGTAACACCCTCATACATTATTACCCATAGTCAAGATAACCTCGATCCTCATTAATACATCCCTTCTAGATGCAAAGTGAACTGACAGTTCCCTTTTACATATCATTGGGCTATTTCCTCTCTTAAATTAATTTACATTTTTACCACACTCACAACGAACAAACAATTAAATACATACTAACAATACTACATAGACTACAAGTGCCTGCTTTTTTCTTTTGTTAATCAAAGAAGCGCTGAAACCTTAGTTAATTGATCAATCGAAAATATCACATACAATGTATCTACTGGGTCAAATTGGTGCATTGAGAATGTAACCATTTCCCCCATATCACATAGTATTTCTCGACTGCCTTGTCTGTAATATATACATATTTCTCATGTTCAGCTGTTTTATTAACTAAAGTATACCATGCCGCTATGTCAGGGCCTTTTTGCGACATCCATGATCTTGCAATTACTACCTTTGCCAATGCACTCAAGTTAATAACTAGCCGTCTGTCCTCTTTATTCATACCATTTGCAGGCCATATTCCCATCACAAGACAGCTAGGTTGCATACATAGGTCAGAGATCCCCATCCTGAGCATAGCCCTCACCACCCCCAGCCAGAAGTGCTGTAATACTCGACACTCCCAAATTAAATGCCAAAAATTCCCGCCTATGGTCTTACATTTAGGACACCTATTTCCTGAACCTTCAGAAAATTTACTGATTTTTTCTGGGGTCATGTATGTCCGATGCAGAATGTTCAGCTGAATTTGTTGGGTTCTAATTGATTTGGTAGCCAAGGTTACTGTTTTTAAGGCCTCTTCCCAGTTGTCCTTATCTACCACAGGAATATCTCTACTCCATTTTACCCGTAGTTTCTCCAAGTCACCCATGGAAGTCTGCTCCGTCAGGAATTTATAGCACCTCGACAGCCGTTTACCCCTAGGTATTTTGGATAACATCTTTTTTACTGGGGATTCTTTTATTTCCCATTCCCTAGAACGAGATTCAGATTGAATGGCACTTCTCATCTGTAAGAATCTAAAAAACATTCCCTGTGGGAGCCCAAATTCCGTACGCATCTGGGAAAAGGTTTTCAAATTATTTCCAACAAAAATCTGATTCAAGCTGGTGATCCCATATTGAGCCCATATTCTATTTCCCTGCTGGGTTTTCAACTTCTGAAGTTGCGGGAGCTGAAAGATACAATAATCTGGGTCCATTCCCTCATATTGTAAACTTTTCTCCACCCGTTTCCAGATAGTTCTAGCTTGTTTCAAGAGAGGTGGATTATGTTTGGGGGCTAATTTCCCCAGAAGGGTCTGTAGGGGAGATAACCCGGGGGCGGCCTTAGCTATAAATGCTAACAAGTCTTCCGTATTTTCATCTTTCTTAACCCATCCAGCCAAGTGGTTCATCTGGGCTGCATGGTAGTAGTATCTAAAATTTGGTAACGCTATACCACCGCAATCTTTTGCATTACATAGCGTGTTTAATTTAATTCTGGGGAGCTTATTACGCCAGAGGAACATGGAGATCATAGAATCCAATCGTTTAAAAATCTTATCACCAATATAGATAGGAGAGTGCACCAAAATATAAAGTATCTTAGGCAAGATTGACATTTTAACCAGGTTGGATCGACCCATCAATGTGAGTGGGAGTCTCTGCCAACTTTTAAACTTCTTTTTTATTTCCTCAAACAGAGGGAGAATATTGTCTTCTATATAATCAGCAGGTCTCCCCGACACGATAATCCCCAGATATTTAATTTTTTGCACGACTGGAATCCCCATACTATCTGAGGCCCTGACCGAACCTAACGCCAATAATTGCGATTTACTATAATTGATTTCCAATCCAGAGTAACAGCCAAATTCAGTTATAATAGACACTATCTCCGGAAATCTATCGGCACCATCCATCAATCCGACGAGGAGGTCATCAGCATAGAGAGAGATTATATTGTAACCTATACCAACCCTCCCAATCCCGCTCCTTAACCTACACGCCAGAGGCTCCATTGCCACCGCAAATAATAGGGGCGACAATGGACACCCCTGACGCGTACCTCGGAATAGTGGAAAGGGCTCCGAAACATAACCATTCGCTAAAATGCGGGCCGACGGGTGACTGTATAATAAAAATATCCTATCGATAAATTTATTACTCATACCAAAAGCCAATAAGGTCTGTTTCAGATACGGCCATTCCACACAGTCAAAGGCCTTATTAGCATCAAAAGATGCCACCCCAACCTCGTGTTTGACCATATCTGCCATCTGTAAATACATATGAACCCGGCTTAGATTATTGGCTGTGGATTTCCCCTTCATAAAACCATTCTGATCCGGGTGGACTATACCGCCAATAACACTGTTTAGCCTATTAGCCAAGATTTTAGCATAAATCTTGGCATCTACCGTCATCAGCGATATTGGACGATATGATGCCAGTCTCAATATTAGTTGCCTTTGTTATTGACACCCAATCTTCAATCTCGAATGTGGCAGTAGATCAGAGAGGCAATATACAATTGGTTATGCTGATTGAGGTCATTATGGCCTGGCATAGTTGCAATATCAACCAAACAAATTGCCAGGATGTGAAATTCCTGTGCACTCAAACTGGTTACTACATGCACTTTCAGCTTGTCACCACCAAACTGAACAGCAATTGAATAGCTCTGTTCGGCATCCTCTCCTGGCATGCTGACAATTGAACCACTCTCCAATATATTGTGCAGGAAGATTCTGCAATATCTCTCCCAACCGGGTACTCTTGCTTTTGTTTCAGGCTAACAGGCAGCTGTTTTTATTAGTGCCCCTCAATCTTTCAATGAAGGTTATGTCCATTTACTAAGATGTTCTGTGCTTTGTATTGGGAATATTATTGTTCCCAATACAGTGTTCAGAATTGTTTTGTGTGATTTTTGCTTCACCTATTTACTGCAGGCTATAATATACACAGTGGTTGCTCTAGAAACATTCTCTGCCTATGTATCCACAGGGACACTATAAATGTCTCTCCCACTCTGTGGACTATGCTGCTTTTACTCACAACTATGGGAAGTAGTCAACTGAGAGTGATTACAGGGAAGATACCTGATTTCTTGACCGGATTTCTTGCTATCTCTTTGCATTGTCATTATTTTTATAATTTGATGCAGTACTTAACCTTCTATAATAATTTTCCATCTCCGTACTTGCGTGGGTTTCCTCTGGGTGCTCCGGTTTACTCCCACAATCCAAAAATATACTGACAGGCTAATTGCCTTCCAACAAATTAACTCTAGAATGTCTGTGTGCGTGTACATGTGGTAGGGAATATAGATTGTAAGCTCCACTGGGGCAGGGACTGATGTGAATGTTCAACTATACTCTGTAGAGCACTGTGGAATATATATGCGCTTAATAAGAAACGTAATAAATAAAAAAATCTCCATTAGTATTTGAGCAGACTATCCTGAATGTCACTGATTTTTCAGGTTTTTTTTTACTATTGTGAGTATAACTTTGGAGGTTTTTTATGTGCAGCCTTTATGTACTGGATCTTTAGAAAGTTACTTAGTAACTGGCACAGTGGTGGTTCCAGTTTTGTAAGCGTATATTGGGGTGTGCCACACGGTGCAGTTCTGGTCCATTGATTAGATGTGTGCTCTGTGCACACAAGTACATTTTAAGGGTACATGGATTTCTATGGAGATAGAAAAGTAAGATGCGCATTTATGACTTTCTAGACCAGGGGTCCTCAAACTCTTTTTCTCTTGGACCCCATCGGACAATAAAAATAATTACAGGACCCTAGCAATTTACCGCAGAATGGTCGCCACACATGTGAGGTCAGCAGACAGCACATACATGGCAGCATTGTGGAGGCAAAACATGTGAGGAGTCTAAAATAACAGACCATTCAACAGACTCCTTGAATCACTGACTGAGATTAGAAAAGTCATCAGCCTGATGGTCAGCAATATGGAGTCATGACCCCATGCTGAGAAGACTGGGACCCACTTTGGGTCAGGGCCCACAGTTTGAGAACTGCTGTTCTAGATAATGTCTGCATCTACATAAAATGTTCCCTGTAGGAAGGCTCCCTATTACCTTACAAGAAATGCAATGGGGGAGAAGCTGACTGTTCTTATCAGGAATGTTTGCTGTTAGTGATTGTAGGTTTGCCAAGACTTTCTATGAACTGACAGGACATAGTAGTACAGAGCAATAGGCCCAAACAGTTGCTGACAACACTCATACAATACAACACTCTTACAATTTATGTGAATGGGAAGAATAACTGTTGATAAAGTACTAAAGTTGGTTTCACACCATAATGCTTGCTTGTCCTCCACTGGTCATTGCATTTTTTTTTTTTTCTTCCTTAAACTTAGGGGTCATACACACGGCTATCTTTAGCCCTGTTTCTAAGCGATCTGTCTAGATAGCTTTGAAATGAAGCAGGGCTCTCTCCGAGTGTATTTATTTATTACCAGTTTATTATATAGCGCACACCTATTCTGCAGCGCATTACAGAGAACCTTCACATCAGTCCCTGCCCCAGTGGAGCAATCAAACCCATGACCTCAGCGCTGTGTATGCCCCCAAGTGACGGCTATGCGTGGTCCCGTGCATCGCCATAGCCTGACTAGATCTTGAATACATGTAGTCAAGATTTTGTGCCAGATGCACTAAGCTTTCAAAAATTATAAGATGGCAAGTGATAAATAGCCAGCCAATCAGCTTCTACCTGCCATGTCACAGACTGTTTGAAAATGTCAGGCAGGAGCTGATGGGTTGGTTGTTTATCTACCTGCCATGTCACAGACTGTTTGAAAATGTCAGGCAGGAGCTGATGGGTTGGTTGTTTATCTACCTGCCATGTCACAGACTGTTTGAAAATGTCAGGCAGGAGCTGATGGGTTGGTTGTTTATCACTCTCCATTTTATCTTTTTGAAGCTTCAACCCCATAGAACACTGGTCAGTGGCACACATTGCTGGTGCATAGTGTGTGCACTAAACCTCATTGCTCTGCAGGGGGCTGGAGTTGATAAGTGAGACCTCTCCTTATTCGTTCTCTTCTGGGTTCCTTACTTTTGTGGGGACCTGTGGTCCTTTGTTACTACCAGCTGTATTTCATAAACACCAGGTATGACAATGTTTCTGAATTGGATTTTTTTGTATTATTCCCTTAGGAAAGAACTGGGCCTAAAAGTGAGGCAGAGGCTGTACCAGACTCGATGAATTTCCTTCGACATGTCGGAGAAGTCAGGCCAGAGCACAAAAGCAAAGGATGGGAAAAAGTATGCTACTCTCAGCCTATTTAACACATACAAGGGAAAATCGCTAGAAACTCAGAAAACTACCGGTGAGTGGCAAAAATAATCATATGAAGTATATTCTAAGTGGCAATCTATCGATGAACCAGTGTAATACAGCATGTTTAAAAAAATTGGGATTTACATTCACAATTATTTTTTGGTCAGGATTGGTAAATATAGGAAATCTAACATGTTGGATATTACAAATTCCCCTGCGGTGGGAGATCGGGGATTTTGCCCGGTCCATCGCTAAGGTATGGGGGTGATGGGGCTTATTATACCATGTTGAACATGTACACAGCTCCTACCCAGGTGAAACCTGGGTTCCAGCTCAGAAAACCCCTTTCACACTATACCACAGACCCAAGTTATTCCAGGTTGACCCATGTCACACGAGCCAATCCATGGGGTTCAATGTGAAGTCATTTAAGGTGAAGCCTTTTTGGCATTTTGTGTCATCTGCAGCAGATGAGGTAATCAGTAACTACCTCCATAGAGACAACCATTTTGCTCCTTCTTGGCACAACCGGTTTCCGAAAAACTGGTTCGCACCATGTAGGCCTAACCCAGACCCTGAACAGGGTTGCAAGTCTCATGAATAACCATGGTTGCTTTTCCAGGTTTGAGAACATGGGGCTGTCAAGTTGGGTGTGAGCCTGTCAGACAGGAGTAGGACCCACATGTACTTGCTGCTTGGATCTTGTCATTCATAAACTGTGTAATATTGTGGTTTATTCCCCTGTGTACCTGTAGTATTTATTGTTCACATTACATGTTGAATCCATTATTTGGTTTCTTACCTACACAAACTAAAATGAGATTCCTGTTGGTGAAGATGCATAGGATAGGGTCTAACTAGCAGCCATTGTACCAATGTATAATTTTGTTTATGTATTTCAATTGAAAATAAGGGCTTAGTGGGCAGTTCACTTGTAGCATGTGCTCCGTCAGTTTTCTGTACAAGTAGGCATATGTCGGAGCTATTAAATGTTTTTTTTCCATTCAGGTTCCCAATTAGCAGTTAATGTGGCCTTAGTTTTAGCCATGCAAAGTTGCTATCCCCATCAAAAGATCTCTATTGGGTATTTACATTCATTCTTTGTGCTTCCAAACTTCATACTTTCACAATTTTTTTTTATTTATTTTTTTATACTCCTCTCCAAAGGCTGCGAGACCTAATATAATAACTCTAATAGATGCTCATTCGTATAGACTCCACAATTGAATTTGATGAACCATATAAATGTTTGCCCTCTGATCTTTTTACTTGTGTTTATAGTACGTCTCCCATAATTTTACTTTGTTTTTAAGGTACGTTTGACTTAAGTTTGTGCCCCTATATTTGTCATTTCAAACCTCATCTCCTAAGGGGATGTGAGAAAAATAACTGTTGGCCAATCAGATCATGCAAATGGGTACAGCAGCTGATGTGTGCTTATATATTGGGAGAATGACTTTCCATTCCTGGTTTATGTTAGGGCAGTGCTGCATGTGACTGTGGCATTGTCATGATTGGGAGATGAGGGTCAAGTTATAGACTAAAGCCAGGTATACACTATGCAATTATCGTCTCGATACGCAGATTGGGCCAATAATTGCATAGTGAACGGTCGGGTGTAAACAACCTTACAACGTGCCTAACCATCCGTCATTTACCCTGCTCCTTCACTGCGAGAGAACGTAGATATCACAGCTTTAGATAAAATGTCTTTTTAGCTGAGACATGTTATCTGACAAAATATGCCCAGTCACTCTGTGACTGGTTGGCCGTCATTAGGTCAATATGCAGAATGTTAGCATGTTGACAGTGACCATGTCAATATCCTATCCACCAGGATAATATGTCACAAACTGTCCCTGCTTGTCTAGTGGCTTTGTTGGCACCAGCATTGGTGGCCTAGTGATGTGGACCTCCAATGCTACAGCATTAACCATCAGCATCCTGAAACCGTCAACATTTCCGATGGTGACATTGTGAAGCTGACGACAATTTGAGTGCGTCGTCTTGGTTCCTGTTGGCCGTTTGAACCGCATCGAGTTCTAATGTTTAACATATGGACATCAGCAGGGTTAGGATCGACTATTTGACCATATGCAGCCCAGCATTAGAGATGATGGAAGGAACATAGGTACCCCAACAGAATTGAGTAGCAAGTTTGCCAACCGTTTAAATGCATATAGTAAGGGAACGCTGCTTACTTAAAACAGCAACATGTGCTTGCTTCTGGGGAGTTGCCTAGCACTGCCAGATGCTCGGAGGTGGCCATATAACCCATGGGAAGGATTTGATAGGAAGCATTGGCCAACGTTAATGTTAAATGTTGTTCAGAGAATTAAGACAAGTGTTGAGCTATGTACAGTTATCATTTCCAGTACAATTCTGCAGACATGATCAGCGTCTGGAAACGTGGATGTTGAATTGTATTTGTCATGCTGGAAAGTCTTCATTTATATAATGCAATCTGCTTTTTCTGTGTGTGTGTGTGTGTGTGTGTGTGTGTGTGTGTGTGTGTGTTGTTTTTTAATACTTACCAAGTCGTCTGGGGTCCACAGCAGGCCTTCAGCAGCCTCTCCGGCGTATCCAGCGGTCCCAGAGTGCATTGCGCGAGTGCAACAGCAATCGTGGGACCGCTGGAGACTGTGCTGAAGGCCTGCCGAGGGACCATTGGAGCACCACCAGGGGACAGGTAAGTATGCCTTAAAAAAAAATGGTACTTGTTTCCTAGCACGGCGCCAATGATTTTGATTGTATCCGTCGGGTCGGAAAAATCGCGTCCATCGCATGCCAACCAAATCGCATGCGATGCGATCAACCCGATTTTTACATTGGAATCAATGTAAAATGGTCCCTGAGACCCGATTTTTACATTAATTTCAATGTAAAAAGCCCCAAAACCCCCATTTTAATACCAAACCCCCCCCCATTGTTAATGCCAACCCACTATTGACGCCAACCCGAAGCGTGGCGAGCGGCGGCGGTATGCGTCCTCCGAACTTTTCATACCCCTACTATCCACGTCGGCGTGAAGTCGATTTTATAAAGTGTGGCGAGCGCAGCAAGCCACTGAGCCCGAAGCGTGGCAAGCGCACCCGGATACCTTAACAGGTATACGCGTCCCCTCGCGTGCTTCACGCTCGCCACACTTTATAATATCAACTCCACGCCGACGTGGATAGTAGGGGTATGAAAAGGTCGGAGGCCTCGTACCGCTGCGCTCGCCACACTTCGGGTTGGCGTTAACGGGGGGGGGGGGCATTAAACATACTTTTTAACCATATTCAATGTAAAATGGGCCATATTGGCCCACTTCACATTGTCACCTATGTAAAATCGGGTTGATCAACCGGCGCGATCAACCCGATTTTCACTTAAATTAATTTAACATTGTTCCCTATGGGAAAATCGCGTTGATCACATTGCGGCCCCTAATAAGGACACGATCAACGCGATTTTGTCTTTCACCTGCAAATTAGCTGGTGATTGACAGAAAATCGTGTCCATCGCGATTGTATGCCTTAAGTACCTTAAACTTAAGGCATACAATCAACGGGATGGGCGCCATGCTAGGTAACAAGTACCAATTTTTTTTTCCAAAAACCGGAAAAATCCCTTATCCGGAATGCTCGTGGTCCCGAGCATTTCGGATAACGGATATTCATCCTGTGTGTGTGTGTGTGTGTGTGTGTGTGTACTATCCCCCTTTCTAAGACTGTACATCTGCTAGTCCTCATGGTGTAGCCTTTACATAATGGTAGCAACATTTATTTTTCAGGCCAAATAGAGACTGACAACAACGTAAAATAACTTTCAGAATAGGCTTTCTGGAAGATATCTTTCACTTCATCTTCTAGTGTGTTTGGGGCTTTACATCAGTAGTAGGGGAATTGATGGAAACACTCTTAAAACAAAGAGTTGTAGAATATCTCAAAACCAGCAATTTACAGGATCCAAAACAGCATGGGTTTACTGGGGGAAGATCATGTCAAACAAATCTTATTGACTTTTTTTGACTGGGTGACTTAAAGTAATAGGTCAAGGTGGGGCTGTAGATGTAGCTTATCTAGACTTTAGTAAAGCTTTTGACACTGTCCCACATCGCAGACTTTTAAATAAACTTGAAAGCTTGGGATTGGATTCTAAGATAGTTGAATGGATAAGAGCATGGTAACAGAACAGAAAACAGAAAGTTGTAGTAAACGGAGTACAGTCAAAGGAGGGAAAGGTTACAAGTGGGTTACCCCAGGGATCTGTACTTGGACCAGTGCTTTTTAATATCTTTATTGGTGATATTTCAAATGGAATTGAGGGTAAAATGTGCCTTTTTGCAGGTGACACAAAGGTATGCAACAGGGTAGACCCACCAGGAGGGGAAAACAAATGATTGAGGGTCTAGGTAGATTAGAGGAATGGTCAAAAGCATGGCAACTACAGTTTAATGCCAAAAAATGCAAAATCATGCACTTGGGTCTCAAAAATCCAAAGACTAAATACAGGTCGAGTATCCCATATCCGTTATCCGAATTATTCCGAAAACGAGACATTCCAGAAAGTGAAAAAAATTTTTTTTTTTTGCTTAAAACTCACTGGGGACATTTGTAACAGCATCACTGGGGACATGATATGTAACTGGCACTATATATGTGCAAGACAATGATTGCTTGGCATTCAAATTCAGTGCTGAGATAGTACACACATTTTGTTTCACGTTTTGAAACCTTGTTTTTTGAACAAATAAAATATATTTGTGTGTATTTTATGTGGTAATAAAATATATTTGTGTGTATATTATGTGTTTATACAGCATAAATGCAAGATACTTCAAAATACATCATTGAAATATTAAAATATTCTGAAATACGGAATAATCCGTTATCCAAAATTCTCCTGGTCCCGAGCATTGTGGATAAGGGATACTCAACCTGTATAGTATAAATGGCACTATAATGGAAACTACTGAGGAAGAGAGGGATCTAGGTGTCCCCATTTCAGGGGACTTAAAGGCAAGTAGGCAATGTAACAAAGCAATGTAGAAGGCAAGTCAGATGCTTGGTTGCATAGGGAGAGGTATCAGCAGTAGAAAGAAAGAAGTAATGCCACTGTATAGGTCATTGGTACGACCTCACCTAGAGTATTGTGTTCAGTTCTGAAGGCCATATCTCCAGAAGCATATAAATACATTAGAGACTGTACAAAGAAGGGCAACTAAAATGGTGCATGGCCTACATCACAAAACATACCAGGAAAGACTAAAAGATCTTAATATGTATACTTTAGAGCAGAGAAGGGAAAGAGGGGACATGATAGAAACTTTAAAATATATCAAGGGTTTTAACAAGGTACAGGTGGGAGACATTCTTCACAGGAAGAGGAGCAACAGAAAACGAGGACATGCACTGAAACTAGAAGGAGGAAGATTCAGGGGAAATGTGAGGAAGAATTACTTCACAGAAAGAGTAGTAGATAAGTGGAATAGCCTACCATCAGAGGTGGTAGACGCAAATACAGTAGTACAATTTAAACATGCTTGGCATAGGCATATTGATATCCTTACAAAATAATAAGGATCAAATATGGTTTGAGGTAACATGTTTACAAAAGGGGCAGACTAGATGGGCCAAGTAGTTCTTATCTGCTGTCAAATTCTATTTTTCTATGTTTCTTTACACTTTGCTATTAACTATTACATATGCCTTTTTTTTTTTTTTTGTAGTTGCTGCACGCCATGGACTTCAAAGCCTGGGAAAAGTTGCTGTGTCTCGACGGATGCCTCCGCCTGCAAACTTGCCCAGTCTAAAAGCAGAAAATAAAGGCAATGACCCTAACGTGAACATTGTGCCCAAAGATGGAACAGGCTGGGCTTCCAAACAAGATCAGTGTGAAGAGGAGAAGTAAGTTGGATTACTAATGTTCAAGTAAAAGTATTTATTTTGTATGAAATGTAGCATATTTTCAGCTAAACTTTAAAAAAATATTTATATGGTGTATTATTGTTCAGTGTTGTGGTGGTAATGATTTTTGTTTTGCTATAGAACACCAGAAGTGCCACCGCCACCACCTCCAAAGCCAGTTGTTCCCCCTACACCAGAGGTTCCTGTTGTTGCCAAATCATGGGCCAGTACCAAGCCAGGTGTGCAAGGAGATGGTAAGAAGGGCTTAAGTCTTAAAACCTTCTTCATAATAGGATATTTTTGTGGGCAGTAAGGGAGTTTACCATATGGGTGCTATCATCACAGAATGTTCAACTATTCTTTTATCTTGCATTTAAAGAAAATGACTTTGTTTAGCTTGGTGTCAATAGGGAATTCATCCTATTCATCATAAAGTTCTTTGGCAATTTAAGCTTTTTTCTGTATAGGAATGCACAGTACTTATGTTAGTTGGGCGCCCACTAAGCTATTTGCTTAGTTTTCCACGTCCCCTCGCAGGGCTCGCTGCGTTTTGGGCTCGCTGTGCTCGCCACACTATAAAATCAACTCCATGCCGACATGGATAGTTGGGGTATGAGCGTAGTAACTATAGTGGGCGCCCTAACATATAAGTATTAAATGCACAGTTTAAATACAGGCTTCTGATACTATGCATTTATTGCATCTCATTTGTAAAGGTGCTGGGACATTAAAGCGATTTTGTCACTCTTCATTGAATTGCTGCGATAAATCAGATGTCATGTGGTCCCATGAGCATTGCATTGGAGCCTGAAGATAGATCCACTGTGCAGCCCGGGCTATCGCATCGCCAAGCCTTTCAGCAGGCATGGCTAGGATTGCATACGATACACCATATGCAGTCCTTCTGCATAAAATGTATTGTTTGCAGACCTGCCACCCAGGCGGTTCCGCATGTGGTATCCCGGGATGGCTGGACCGAATACGATGCATTGCATGCGATTCTTTTTCCGATCTAAAAGCAAATCTTTTTGTAAAGAGCATTACATTATAGCTGATGTATTTCCTATAATTTTCTGGATGTGAAAAGGCCAAATGTGTATGTTAACGGTTATGTACTACATTTTTGTATTTTGAAGCTTTTGCTTGTGAAGATTGCAATAATCTGCAAATAACTTGTGGTGTAGATTAATCTATAATATGAATATACTCTTTCCCAGGTGTTCCAGTAAACCGATATTTCCAGCAAGAATTCCCCAGTCTGCAGGCAGCTGGGGAGCCGGAAAAAGTAAAAGAGAAAGAAGTTACAGATGATGACTATGGACCTGGACCGAGTTTGCGCCCACAAAGTAATGCACGCCTACATGTTGTAATATGCACTCTTTAAAATATGTAAAAATGACTAGATGGTGCAATTCACCTCTGTTTGTGCGTGCATTCAGCCAGGGGGATTTTCTATGTGCTCACAGCCTCCGGAGGTGCGAGCTGTAATGTGTCCATATCTTAGGTGGAGCGCCTTCACTAGAACTAGTTTAGCCGCTTTGTGCAGATAAACCTATTAATGGTCACCAACATGCAGCATGTGGCCCAGCAGGGAAGCAATCGAATACAGATGTGTCTACATACATCTATGCTCCAGATGCTACATGATTTGTGAGTGACATGTGACTTGGTAGCACCAAGCATCTCCAATTAAAATGATGCAGAAGCAGACTCTGCTGATTAAAATGATATGCAGCATGTCCATATTCTGTGTGACCGCTGCTGTGAAATGCTTTGCATATGAAATGCTACGTTGGTGTTTTCCAGTATGAACTTTTAATCCTCAGGAGTTGCCTGTGCATCGTATCGGCAATATTTTGTGAATAATATTTATTTATTTTACAGAAAAGTTGCTTGATGCTGACCCACGTCACATCATGGCTCAACTAGATGGGCTGTTTAAAGTGTAATGAGGCTAGATGTATGTGTACACCGCTGTATCTTTGGTGGGTGCGCATTACATTTGGGCACCCACAAAACAATTTAACTCCCCACTAAATGTTCTTATTGGATTAATAATTTTTTTGTGTATCGGTTCATTTTATATAACCTTAATAAAATCTCCACATTATAAGTGCACTGTCCATTTAGGATACCAAGCCTTTGAGTTGTGCATCTGTGTGCATGCTCACCAAATCGGAGAAGTATATACAAATATACAGTCCCCATTTGATTTGGAGAATGCACATTATGGGGGAATTCAGTTGTAGGCAATAGAGGGCAGCGGGTGTTCAAGAACTCGGCCAGGCGAGTTACTCGCCACCATTTGAATTCCGCATATCTCCAAAGTTGTTTTCCCATCGCCTCATCTTGCAGCATTATTTGGAAATGTATTCCTTTGTCAGGAACTGGAGTCTTAACTTTTGTTCTTTCTTACATAGCTGATGTGGCCAGTTGGCGGGAGGGTGGAGGAAGAAACCTTGGCACGCCAGTTGCACCTGCTGACCAAGAAAACGTTCCTCCAGTCGGAGAGGATGGAGCATCTAATCCTGCTCTACCTGGTGCTGCAGACCAGAGCAAGATTGGGGATAAACGAGCTAGTCATGGTGCCCCCAATCCTCTAAAATTGAATGGACAACAGCAACCTGGCCTACCTCCTCAGTACAGAGGCATGATGCCCCAATTTGCTGGAAATGTAAGCATGATGACTCTAGGTATCGTACACTTGTTATTGAAATAACTGTATATGATCCATGACAAATGCACATGCCACACCCAGATGTATATAATGTGAATTTTTTTGATCCAATCTGGGAGACGCTGCTCACCATGGGGTGCTGAAAGGGATCAAAAGGAACCGCCAAGTATTGCAGATAATCACTTTAGGACCAATGCTTGTCCATTCTACAACTCCTGATGGTCAGTGTCACTGTTTCTCTTACAGCCAAACATTCCCCCAAGAAAACGGCCATTATAGAAATAAAATCATTTTTATATATGGTCGGTTTTGTTGGAGTGGATGTTTGGCGTAGCGCGCTTCGAGCAGTTTTGTCTGGGCCACTCCTGGGCATCACTACTGGTTTGCTTGCCCCTGTGCCCCAGACCTAAACCCCAGAGTGTTGGGCAGCTGCTTAACAGGAGACCTTGACATTGGTGGGCAGGCCCATATCTTTGACCTAGTGTGTGTGTGTGTGTGTGTGTGTGTGTCTGTGTGTGTGTCTGTATATACAGAGCTCCATAGTGCCTTTATCACAGGTAAAAAAAAATTATTGTAAAATCACGATCCCACATTGAGCAAGGTAATGGGTCACATAGCGGTAGATTTCAAAGTATTGGACTTATTGAGGTTCTATTTGTGGACATTCTCTGAATAGTTTTGCGCACTTTATATTTCAGAGCACCTCTCATTAGAAACTTTTATGGGGTACAGTCCAGAGTCCCTTTCCCTATAAGGTTACGCCTTCCAATTTGTTTAATTGAAAGTTGTTTCCCTCAGTGCGGGGTCTAGAGCCTCCTGCTCTGGACAGTGCATTTTCCTAGCTGTGCCTTCCCAAAATGGGCACCCTCCTCAGTGATTCACAAGTCTGCAGGTGGACTTGTGACTTACAAGTTGTTATTACAACATTGTGGTGTTTTATGTTATGAATGGTATGTTGGTTTGTTTGTGTCTCCGTTTTGTACCCTAACTTTCCTTCTCTCAAGTATGTCTTCCTCCTTTGGGCACAGTTTTACTTAGACTGAGTTTTTGGAGGGGGCATAGGGGGGGTTGAGCCAGAAAACCCTGTTTGAAGTTTTATGTGCATGGGCTCCTTTGGACCCCATCTATACCCCACCATATTTAAGTGAATCCCCAGTATCCCTTATGGACTCGGAGTAAAGGATTTACTGGTAATCACAAGTTGCCATGCTGCTTGTAGGTGCCGGGGTAGATCAATTTGGGAGCATTGCCAGGTGATAACCTCTGGTTTCTTATACCTTATATAAAATACATTGGTAGAGGTGTTTATTAGAAAAGGAATAAACACTTCCGCTTACATTTTATTCTTCTATTAAATGAAAAGTTATTTGGCAGATATCCTTTAATTGACAAGACAAAACATTTAGCTTTTGCCTTTTTCCTTGTTTCAAAGTCCAGTAGAATATTCTTAATATACATATGTTAATAATTGCAATGTGTTTGTCCACAGATGTTCCCTTCTTATCCACGACTTCCATTTCCCCCAATGCAGGGGCCAACACGTTATCCCACACCAGCAGAGAATAACAGGTGAGAAACTTAAGGCCCCCATGCACAGGTCTGATTTTGAACAGTTTTCATCCGATGCCAACGAATCTGATGAAATCAGGCTGAATCGGATGTGTTTTGACATCCAACATGATGCATTGCCCTGTGCGCATACGATATTTGGATTCAGCGGTGGGGAACAGCGTCGCATGTGATACATTTGAATGTGAAAAGAGCCTACTGGCTCAAGGGGGATCAGATGAACATACATCGCAGCAGTGTATGACCACCTTTTTATCATTGTATTAAAGATCACAAACTTTTTTTATTGGCTGCTGCTTACTGACTTGGAGCTCTGGCCAGTAGAAGTTGTGTAAAAATGAGATCCCAACAAAAATTTCATTTTACGTTCTATGTATTTCTTTATGTGTACTGGAGATATGTTGCAGTAACTGTTAAGTGTTACCTGTTTGTTAAGAAAAATCAGCGCTCAGCCATCTGCCTTTGTAAGCTATGTATGTATATATGTGTGTATGTGTTTATATAGATAAAGATATAGTATGTATAGTACAATACTGTCTTTGCCCGGTTTTTATGATTGGTCACTTTATTTAGACTCTCTAGAAGACCCCCACAATCATGGGCTGCTGAAGGTGTTGAACGCCCCTCCATCATTAGCGCGACTGAACTCAAGGAGCTGGATAACCTGGACACTGAAACAGACGAAGGCTGGGCAGGTATATATTGTGTTCTACTTTGTGTCTTTCGTTAGGTGGTTTTGAGATTAATTCCCTCCCCCCCCCCCCCCCCCCCTCAAATTCATATGGGTTGCCAACGTTAGGACTTATCCACTCAAGCATTATTTAAATGTATAATTTCTCGCTCCTGATTTTGAGAAGTGCAAGAATAGCACATAGAGATCACTGATCATCAAAAGACCCCAGTGCAGACAAGTGTATTGCTGCCCATACACGCCCCGATACGGGCGTGCATTCCGTGCTTAACAAGCACGGATCACATTGCATTGCCTGTGCGTGCGTTGTGCATGCAATGTGATGAAAACAAAGTACGTGCAAGCACATACTTTTTGTACTGTGCGATGAGGTGCCGCGGGAGTGCGCACCTCAAAGCACAGAACGCACAGCCCGCTTCGCAGTGTGTATGGGCTGCTTATGGTATAAACAAGACCCTCTCCTTCAGGGAGAGAAAGCTGTTCCTGGACTTCCCTGGTAATGTATGATTGCCATCACATGTGGTGAGCCAGGTAATTTATAAGAAAGGTGTTTCACCACAGGTGATGGCAATCCTACATTACCAGGGAAGTCCAGGAGCAGAGAATTTTCTCCCTGAAGGAGAGGGTCAGGTAGGCAACCCTGGGTATAAATCTTGTGGAAAAGGCTGTCATTAGCTTTAACAAGTTGGAAACCGTGGTTGCGGTGTGAGCTTTGGTGTCTTCTTGGGCTGCCTTTATTGTACAGTGTAGGCTTTCTGAAACTGTTATAGCTGCATAAACGGCGATGTTGGTTTACTCAGGGGCTAATAGTGTATTAAAGCATGATGTGTTTGTAAGTATCCATGCTTTTGAGGGAGGGTGTCTTGGTAGCTAAGGTGTCTATGAGCACCCTGTGAATGCTTCAACTGGCAATACTGTAAAATCTTCTTGCAAGTCTGTTCCTCTATTAAAGCTACAGTCTGCAGATGAGAATGCGCGGATACTTTTTATTCCAACGTTTTGCCCAAAATCATTAATTTTGTGCCATTTTTCCATACTACCATTTTGCCAATGTCCACTCTACTTTAGTGAACATGGTTTGTGTATACTCTGTGTATATAAATTAGAGATGAGCGGATTTTGGATTCACTCTTTACTTTTCACTAAAACTAGCACATGTTCATATTGGCTAACCAAAACATCTGTGCCAGCCAATAAAATGCCATTTTGAGATTCAAACTTAACAGAGTAAATCCAAACTTGCTCATCCCTAATGTAATTAAGTAGGAGCTTGACAGAGTTTTTGTTGCTAAGCTAATAAAATACTACTTTTTATCTTTTCATAGCTAATTAAAAACCTTGTTTTCAATCAGCGCTACTCAACCTCAGTCCTCAAGAACCCCCCAACAGTGCACATTGTCCAGGTCACCTGGCAGGTGCACTCATTATTCATTGACCCACTTTAAAAAGATCACAGGTGGAGCTAATTATTTCACCTGTGATACTGTTGCAAATCATAAAGGTTCACTGCCAGATTTGAGGTGCAAAAGTTGTATTTATTGAATTTGTGTTTGTCTAGCCCACATATTACAGAAATGTACTAATCTTAAAGAACAATTGTAGAGCAGATTGCCACCTAAATTCACTAGAGTGAGGCACAAGACCAAGAATAACTACCCAAAAATAAATAATTGGCTATTAGTTGTATAGGTATTTTTTTTTTTTTTTTTTCTTAATTGCTGGCGCTGGGAATAGAGACTACACCTAGGAGTTTATGGCACTTCAAGAATATGGTCAAAATCCATCCCCTTACTTCCAAATAAATTCTTTACCTATAAGAATCTGCTTCCTTCCACATTTGTTGGGAGTTTTATGACCGCTTCCTCTTACATTGTTGGTCTTATATAGAGACACTGGTTGAAGGACGTAGGGAGCAGATTTCTCCGTCCTACATGGCGTACTACCTTCGATGGGTCCTGCTCTGTGTTGCAGCAGTTAGTGTCCACTAAAACCCCATTCTTGCTTGTGTCAAAATGGGGCTTCTGATGTGCATCGGGATTCTTACATTGTAAAGCTGCCCATACACGGTCCGTTTAACGGATCCGTTTGGGACTTAAACAGCACACATCGTAACGGATCGCATCCCTTGTGCATGCACTGCAATCCGATCCGATGTGTACCTAGTACAAAAAGTATGTGCAGCACATACTTTTTGTACCGTACTATGTGATGCGCGGGAGCGCGCATCACATAGTACAGAACGGATGCCGGCGAGCGGCTCTGTGTATGGGCAGCTTAAGAGTGTTACGGTATAAGAGACTCTGTCTAGGTTGACCACTAATGGTCGACAGTGACTAGAACGACACCCAAAAATGGCTGACATACCATAGGTCGACATTGACAGGTCAACACAAGCTTAAGGTCGACATGGGCATGGTCAACACATGTTTTGCACGGTTTTTAAGTCTATGGACGATATAAGTGTCCTGCAGTCCCCATGCTTCGGGCACAGTGCTTCAAAGCGCTCAACACACAGTATGAACCAAGTCTACGTAAAAAAGAAACCTTGAATGAAACCATGCCCATGTCCACCATAAGCTTGTGTTGACCTTCTGTCCATGCCAACCTATGGTATGTCGACCTAGTGTCTTGTGCTAGACATTGGACCCAGGGACCGCATACTTTAGGAGACTGATCTTTAGATGGTTTGGGCTGTAGCATAGACGGCATTGTATTTCTATTTCTTAAAAGATTCCATTCTTCTTGCAGGAGAACAAAGTGAAGTAGATTACACTGAGCAATTAAACTTCAGCGACGATGAAGAGCATTCCCCTGGTCATAAAGAGAAGATGGAAAGCTGGTAATCTACCTTAACAAGTTATATGTAGCATTCAATGTCAGGCTTAAGGTGTATCACCTGTGACCGTTACCATATGTATGAGATGTGATGTAGCATTGTGTACCTTGTATTTTTACTTTATTGTACTGTATTTTGTATTTTTCTTTTTACTTTTTATTAAAATATTTGTTACGATCAAAGTGTTTTTTCCAGTATTTTGTTTATTTACGTTCTGAGCATTCCAGCTGAATCCGTAGTACCATTTATTTTCGGAACTGATCTTCCCGATAGCGGGTTGTTCTGCCCGTCGTATCTCACATGCACTTCCCTCATATTTCAAAGCAAGTCATATTGTGTTTATATTGTTACAAGAGTATAGATGTACAATAGAGATGCCTATTCACCAGGTTCATAAGAAATATGGGCATATTGAAAAAAACAGCTTCCTTTCCCATTCCTATAGATGGTTAATATTTAGGGATACCAATATTCTTTCTTTCTGGGTTTACCAGCTAAAGACAAAACTATGAGGATTTTCAAATGAGGACCAACTGATGTTTATTGAATTCAGTTCCAAATTGTACAATTTATGTTGTACAGGTTAGAGAGGTACATGGAACAGCAATTCCATTGCTATGGAATATGTATATGCTATATGCACCCCTTATTACATACATACAGCATTTAGCTTGATTTATCACACGTCCCTGAATGTGAAAGCTTTTTTAAGGACTTTCCCTCTCCTTCCCTGTTCTTGGAAATTCTCTGTTTCTGAGCATCTGCTGTATGAATGGTTAAGGAGGTCCTGTTGACATATAACATTGTTCTTTTTATTCATTGGCTTTTTTTATTTTATTTTTTTAATGTATTCTGATTTGCCAAACTGCAAGCCTTAACTATTTATATTATTTTGCGGAAACCCGTACGTACAACACCATACTAAAACTGTAGCGCTGTCAGGACGGAGTGGACCAGCATTCACTCTGTTGTGGAGATACATTTACTGTGTGAAAAGAGCACTGCACTGTTTTTATAATGAACATTGTGAATTTTATTCTGGAAATGTACATGATCTAAACTCATGAAATATATAGTGCTCTTGTCCATTTACTGAGTTTTTTTGTACATTGTATGTCTGTCAGGACCCTCTTCTAGTCTCCAATGTGTATAGCACGGTTTCATAATTTTGGCACTTTCTAAATCAGGCATGTCCAACGTTGGCCCTCCAGATGTTGTGAAACTACACATCTCGGGATGCTTTGCAATAGTTTTAGCATTCTCTAATAGCAAAACTGTGGCAATGCATGCTGGGATGTGTAGTTTCACAACATCTGGAGGGTCAACGTTGGACATGCCTGTTCTAAATAATTGGTTTAAGTATTTAAGCATGGTTTTGATACGGCTACACATTTGCTTATGTGCCAAACTTTGTGTCATGAGCTAAAAAATTGATTAACCAAATGGCTTGGAAAGTTAGAGGAAGTGATAAAAACAATGGTGCTCCTAACTGTATTGGTTACCCATAAAAGTTGGGTAACCTGCAACAATATAAACTAGGAAAGGGACAATCACCTCAGTTGGCCCGCACTTTGTTCTGTCCCGCCCTGTCATTCCACTGTTCTACCCCTTACTCTGCCTATCCTACCCTTGCCCTCCTCATTTGTACCCCCACCTGGTCCTCCGCTTCTGTTGTATGAATTCTGTATGGTCTCCCTAGCAGTGGTAACCCTGGACAGGCCTTAAAAAAAAAAAATGTAGTTTCAGCCCTTAATATTTAAAATTGTAAAATTCAGTCAACCATGCAAATATTCTTGCACAAGTAGTTTTGCCAAAACTGTAAGCAAATATTTAAATATCAGTTTTTCTTTTAATCTCGGAACGATATAAAATAATACTTCACTTTAATCTGCATAGGGATGATCGGATCTCTAAAAATGAGCAAGTCCATGCAAAATCTGAACATTCAGAGGTCAGTAAAGAATCAGAAGAAAGGCCAACCACTACTTCTTCCCAAGCTGCACACATAACTGGACAGAAGTCACTGCTTGGTAAAGGTCCACCTATGGACGCACAGGTTGGGTTTGTTTTATTATAATTTTACCTATGCATCTGATCATACTTCATATGACCAATCACTATTTTCCAGACCTCATATGTCTTGACTTTTAAGCTGAATAACTAGATATCTAATGGTGGTTTAGTTTGTTATTAGTTTGTATTCCCAGTAAGGGTGAGCAGAGTGAAGTGGTGTGTAATTGTATGATCTGCCTATTGTGGATTCAGTTTCTCTGCTAACTTTTGTGTCTGTGGCTACCAGTGGCATAAAATTATTGGTTCAATAAAGGTCTTCACTGTGGATGTCTGAATAGGGCTTTTATATGTAGCACGTGAACAGGGATGAAAGCTGCACAGGGATGGGTTAAACCAATTCTATAATCAGGAACCAATTGTTCCATGTAAATACCCATACAGAGGTTCTCATAAAAAAAAAAAAAAATGATGGGACCCACCTTTTCTTGCAGTATCGGACACATCCTTTATCATTTAACCCATTAATGTTTAACAGTCAACTGTTACATCTGTTCTTAACATTCTGCTGAAATATATGCTTCATTTGACAACTATTCCAAGGCAATTACAAACGTTTATTATATTATGTAGACGGACTATTGTTAAATTAGAAATTTCGAAAACATTTTTTTTTTACTGCTTTTTTTTTTTTTTTTTTTTTTTCTGCATTGCAATAGGAAAGACGCCAGATGCCTCCATCCCTTTTATCACTAGATAAAACTATTCCTCCTCTTTTGCAATCAAAGAATGCTCCTCAACAGGTATGGTGTATCCTAACTATTATTTTGTATTAAATGTCTACTGAACAAAGTAAACTTTTTGGCCCTTATTCAATGCGGACGGCAAGGGGGTTAAATGGCCAGGATTGCAGAAAACAAGCGATCCTTGCTGTTTAACACACACGCCGGCCGCTCACCCTAATCAAGGTTCTGGAGGGTTCCCCCAAACAGCGAGGCTCGCGGCTTATGCAGGGAGCCCACTTCATTTAGTCGAGAGTCTCGCTGTTTTAGCGGGCGCATACGCAGATACCCCCTTGCTCCAGAAACGGAGCGAGAGTGAATTGGCGTATGCAGGGGGTCCGTTGAATACTGACCCAGCTCGCTGTGACAGTGAGCAGGCAGCATTGAATACACCCCTTTGTTTGATTATTGGTGACTGTTGTTGTGTAAAGGGAGTACTCTGGGCTCTGAAGTAAACCGTGTAAGTGTCTGACCTCTTGGTGGTGGTGGTGCAGGTGTGCCAGATAGCTAGACAATCACCAGCAAGTCATTCCTCTGCAGGCTATATAGTGTTTAAGACAAGAGATACTGCCACATTCAGCTCCTCTCCAGCTCTTGATTTTAGCTATCTGGAAGGCTTAATACCCAGCAATTTTCTTACAAAAAAAAAGTTAAATCTGCATTTGGGTCAGCCACACAAGTGTGGGGGTTTTTTTGTTTAGGATTTTTTTTTTTTTTTTTTTTACACATGTACTTGAAAATATAGTGAGTTGAGGAACTGTTTGACTTGAGCTATATACTTTTTTGCTCAGGTTACCAGTAAAAAAAATTCTTCTGATGTCTGCCCATAAACTGAGGGCCAAAGTTTGACAATTTGTGCTTCCGTTTAAGGAGGTTTTTTGGCAAGGGTTCAAGCCAGCAGAGGCAGTTTCTTTACTGGTTGTGGTTCAGTCTTTAGTTGGTACTTATTTGTTAGTTGGGCGCCCACTAAGCGATTTGCTTAGTTTTACGCGGCCCCTCGTGGGGCTCGCCACGCTTCGGGCGCGGTAGGTCGCTGCGCTCGCCACACTATATAAAATCACTTCCATGCCTACATGTATAGTGGGGGTATGAGCTTATTTACTATAGTGGGTGCCTAACTAACATAAAAGTACCCTTTAGTTTCTTGTACTGTCCACTTTCCGTTGAATACTTTCTAAATCCAGCTGGGGTTAAATGCATTATTTCCCCCCCCCCCCCCCCCCCCCCCCCCCCCCCCCCAGGCTTATTTGTGTGCCTTAACCGTAATTTCTCTGCTTTTTAATTTTGTCCCCTAGTCTTTTACTGGGTTACTGCTTTGCCTTTCAGGCTTTTTTGAAGTTGTACTAGCCACATGGAGTTGCACAGTGAAAGGGCTTTTATGTAAAGCTGCAAGTTTTTGGTTTAAGTGCAAGCTCCTTTGTCCCATAGTCCAGTGCCCCTCCCCAGCGGCATTTAGAGTAAAGGATTTAACAGGAAGTAACCAAAATAGCCTGTTTAGCCTGTTTTTATTACTATATTAAATAGACAAGTACTATAGGATAAAAACGTTGTACCGTTTTTGAAGTTCATTTTTTCCCTATAAGCACATTATGATGTGTCTAGTATATCTAGCTGGTGATTCCAATGTATAGAAGCATTAGTCAAATGTTGGTATATTTGAAATGCTAGCATAGATTTAAAGAACAAACTACCTTTAACTATTTTTCTTTTTTTCAGCACCCTGCTCAAGGCCACCCAGGGGGTCCTCCTAGGCCGGCACCTTTACAAACACGACCCAGTGAGGATGAGATATGGAAGCAAAGGCGTAGACAGCAAGCGGAGGTTTCCGCCGCTGTTGAGCGTGCCCGTAAGAGGCGGGAAGATGAGGAAAGACGAATGGAAGAGCAGAGGAAAGCTGCATGTGCTGAAAAATTAAAACGTTTAAATGAGAAGTTTGGTTCAACAGCACCACCAGCCTCTTCTGAAAAGCTAGCGGCAGAAAAACCACCTGAGGAGAAGACTGTGATTGAAGAGCCCCCTCAAGAACCTGCCCATGTAGAAGAAAAGGTAGAAGAAAAGGTAGCAGAGGTTGAACAGCCGGAGAAAGAAAAAGAACCTGAGAGGCCAGAGTCTCCTGTGCAACCAGAAGATAAGGAGGAGGTACCATCCCAACCAGACGCAGATGTTCTAGAGGAAATCAGCGACGACAGTGTTTTGGAAGACAGGAATTCAGATTTAGGTATTGTCTTCTAATGGGTTACAGTTTTTTTTGCGTTTAATCCAGTGTTTCTGGTCTCTTAACAGTCTGGGTTTTCAGGATTTTCATACTTCAGCACAGACCACTTTGATTTAACCACATTAAGAACAGAGTTTGGGGAACTCTGCGTAATCCTTTCCCATGCATCTCATGCATCCATCCAGAAATATTTTTTTTTTTTTTAGTGCTATAAAAATTTTAACCGTTACCTTAACCTTTTTGGTTCTGCTGCTGACCAATAGCTTCTATGGAAAACCATTTGACCTGGAAATGGATATATAGGGGCTGTGTTTCTCAGTAATACTGCTGATTCATACATTACTTGGGGGTTTGTTCCAGGATTTGACTTCTCATTTTAACCTTTTTTTATTTTTTTGCCAATTTAAACCATTTTCTTTCATTTTTCATAGTGGTAGAGGAAGTACCATTTGTCAGAAAGGATAGCATTTCAACCTTTTTTTATTTTTTTGCCAATTTAAACCATTTTCTTTCATTTTTCATAGTGGTAGAGGAAGTACCATTTGTCAGGAAGGATAGCATTTCAAGTGATAGAGAGAGCTCATCTCCAACAATACCTGTTCGGCTGCCAACACCTGTTCTAGAACCACCTCGAGTTCAGTCTCCTGTCACCACCCTTCCGCCGGCCCCCTCCCCAGCACCAGCGCCTATAATACAGCATGAGAGTGACTCTGAACCTGGAACTCAAATGCGTCCTCCAGTTTCATCTGGATACTCCAAGCAATTTCAGAAGTCATTGCCACCAAGATTTCAGAGGCAGCAGGTACATTTCTGTGCTGGTCTCAGAATGGTTAGATTTTAAACAGAACTACTGTCTACTTATTAAATTTTCTTTAATTTTCAGGAGCAAATGAAGCAGCAGCAGTGGCAGCAACAGCAACAAGGTGTACTATCTCAGCCAGCTCAGTCACAACCTTCAAGCAGTCCTGTGCCTCCCCCCCAGCACAGGCCACTTTATCAGCCCTTAGGACCACACCCTCAGCATTTGGCTTCCATGGCCTTTGATCCTCGGTGGCTAATGATGCAGCCTTACATGGATCCTAGGATGATGTCTGGACGGCCTGCCATGGATATGCCACCTATGCATCCAGGTAGGACATGCTTTATTCTTTAAATTCGAGAGTGCAAGTTATCATGTCACTCATGTTCACATTGTTTTACGTATAAAACTGGTACATTAGTTTCCCACTTGGTGCAAATTAAATTAATATGCCGGTACTTTATGCAGGAATGATACCAACCAAGCCCTTAATGAGACGTGAGCAAATGGAGGCTTCAGCAACTGCACCAGAACCATATGAACACATGGCTCGATCTATTAGAGACCATGGTGTCCCAATTTCTGAGCCTCGCATGATGTGGGGAGCTGAGCCTTACCCACATCAAGATACACCACAGGTTTCTACCTCGGCAAAGGAACCAGAAGAACCTGAGGATTACAGGTAAAGTGATTTGGTTTATAAGGTAAAAAACTAACCTAATCTCTAACCATTAACAGATCTTGAGCTACTTCTTTATCTCCTGCTCACTGTAGTTTTACTTGCTGGGTGCCTCATGGGGTGTGCGTCATGAAGCATCTACTGCTCACATTTGTCAGGCTACCACATTGTCCCCATGCATACTCTTGTGAAATTCTATTGTTTTAATCTATTTGAGGAGACTAATTTTGGGCTTGGGGTCTACATTCTTTGGAACACCCCAGTTCCAGTGTCACAAGGTGAATGAAGAAAACTGTATTAATTTACCAGTAAAAACGTTATCCAGTTTCTGTGGAGGACATGTAGACATCCTCCATGCACTGTTGTGTTTTGCTGGTTTTCTGTTGTAATTCTGGCGGTTTGGCTTGTCTTGTTGTGGTGATCAGTCACTTAGAGTTAGGGAGTGTGTTCTTCCTTTTGGTTACTTTCGGTCTTCCCTCAGTCTCCTCCTTAGGACTTGTTATAACATAACTGAAGTCAGGTGGGGTATAAAGTGCTGGGAGCCAATTCCAGATCATGCAAATTGTAAAGTTTCAGGCTCCGCAAACCACCATCTATACCCCCAGTGTAATTCCATTGTCCCACATGGAATCAGATCAATGGATTTACTGGGAAGTACAAAAATCCTTTTTTTAGTGAATCAATTCACATTAAATAAAACAAACAAAATAAGTATACATTTTCCACTATCACAATATAGAGCAACAATGTGCCTTAATGCCCCTGATTGCAGTTACCATGAAGCGGTTGTCCAATTGCTCCAGTAACTTTATTCCAGATAATATGAGCTAAGTCTTACCACCCTTCTCAAAGATCACTGCATGTAATTGAATCCTGCTCTTATCTATGCTTTCTTATATAAACATTTTTCAGTGTGTGTATATATTTCGTTTTTATTTAGGAGTGAAACATCTGTGGATCATGATGATCTATCTGAAACTTACCCAATAGACCATATTCCATTTGAAAACCAGCACAAAACTGACTTCTTCTCAAGGCCACGTGATCCAGATCTTCTTACTGCTTCTATAAGACATCCTGAACCTGTTCAGCTACCTCAAGTAGGGGAAAAAGACACAGTAATTGACCAACCAGAGAAGCCAGTCCCTATGGAAGAAGCCACTCAAATTGATATCCAACCTGTCTTGACCAGAAGCTTATCCAACGAGTCTGCGCACACTATAAAACAGGAAGAAAGAAGGGTTGAGACTGTACAGATTAGCTCTAAAGTGTCTATTAGGCCACCGGAGCTAGCAAAAGAAATTGTAGAAGAAAAGCACAGAAAAGAGAGCTTTCAGAGTTCAAAGCCACCTGAGATCTCAAAAATAGAAAAGCCTTTTAAACCCAAATCTGAAACTAGATGGGGACCCAGACCTGGATCTAGAAATAGGGAAGATTGCATAGACAGACCAGTAAGAAGATCTGGACCCATTAAGAAACCTATACTTCGTGACATGAAAGAAGAACGTGAGCTGAGAAAAGAAAAGGAAGAGGAGAAGCTTGGACATGAAAAACACGTGAAGCCAGATAAAGTTGAACGCAAACCGCTACCAGCTCAACCAACTCCTAGTCCACTTCCAACAGTTAAAAAAACTGAGCAGGATAAGCCATCAACTGAAACTACTTCACTTCCTAAAGTGTCAAATTCTAACACATCACATTCAGAGAAATCCTTAGAAAACACGTCTCCTGATCCAGTTCCCAAATCTGTTGCTCTACCAATTCCAGCCAGTCAATCAAATAAGGAGGAGAAGACTGTTAGAGTAGTTAGTAAAGATAACAAGGAAGTTCCTTCTGATAAACCCAAACTAGATTCAAAGCCTCCATTAGTTTCACAGATGCCACCACATGCTACGGTACCTCTTAGAAGAGAACCTATTCTCCCACCAAGGGCCTACAGGAAGGAAGCTAGAGACAGAGACTGGTTTCCTGATCAAGGTTATAGAGGTCGAGGACGTGGGGAATATTACTCAAGAGGAAGAAGTTATAGGGGTTCCTATGGAGGTAGAGGTCGGGGAGGCAGAGGCCAAAGCAGAGACTACCCACATTACAGAGACTCCAAGCCTCGTTCTGAGCAACTTCCTCCAGGTGTTAATAGGCGCAGAGATGAAAGTGAAACGCGGAGTGAGAGCTCTGATTTTGAGGTCGTGCCAAAGAGACGTAGACAACGTGGTTCTGAAACGGACTCTGACAGTGAAGGGCGTGAAAGCGCAAGTGACACACCTCTGTCAGATAAAGAGAGTTCAAGCAGAATCAAACCTCGTAGAGACGAACGTTCTGAAATAAAGCGTGCACCCAAATCCGTTTCAACTCTAAAATTAGAAGCTGGAACATCGAGATCTGAGATGAGAGTGCCAGAAAGACCCTTTCCTAGAGATGAAGACTCTCGAACGAAACCTGGTTTCTTGCCAAAGGGTGAACCTTCCCGTAGAGGCAGAGGAGCAGGAAGTTTTCGACGTGGAGGCAGGGAGCCAGGCATGCGTCCAACCCGCCCACCTCCACCTCGAAGATCTAATTATAGAGACAATCAGTGGATTCCAAGACAGCAAGATTCAAGAATGCCACCACCTCCGCGAATGGATGAAGGCGAGCACAGACATCATGAGCATGCCGCATTACCTCCTGGGGATAAGAGACTACCTATGAAATTTGAGCGCAAGTTTGATCCTTCAAGGGACAGACCAAGAAGACAGAGGCCCACTCGACCACCCAGACAGGATAAGCCTCCAAGGTTCAGGCGTTTAAAAGAGCGCGAAAGAGAAGATGCTGGCAAACCTGTAGAAGTTACTGGATCTAGTCAAGGAGTCCCTGCTTCAAACAATACACATGAACTCCCTTCCGATTTTTCTGGTAACAAAACCCCAGATTTGTCAAATCATAACTCATCTGATCAGGCCAATGAGGAATGGGAAACAGCCTCTGAAAGTAGCGACTTTAATGAGAGAAGAGAAAGAGATGAGAGAAAAGCAGCCACATCTAACATCCAGTCACCTGCTGCCAGCAAAGCATCTGATGGTTTAGCTCAATCACCACCCAAAAGAGAGAGTGCCAAAAGAAGTTTCTCTAGTCAGAGACCTGGTATGGATCGGCAAAATCGCAGAGGGAATACTGGTGCACCCAAACCCAGCAGGCATTACTCTGGACCCAGGGGTGAAAGGCGAAGTGGTACTTCATTGCAGAGGGGCAAGCGAGGGTAAGACCAATGCTATAAACTAATTTATTTATTGGCTAAGATTGGCATCAGTGCAATTGTTTGATTCAGTCTATTAGTAGCCAATTCGGTTATAGATTATACCCTATTTAGAAAAAAAGGGGGGAAAAAAAAACTTGTGAAGATGATGCAATATTTTGAAACATTGTTCCATTAGGCCATTAGATGACCAGAATCCAGGGATGAATGCAGCAGATTCCTCTGGAGGAAGTAGTAATGCCCATCATCATCACTACCACCCATATCGCCCACACTCAGAAGATGGATGTGCCTCTGTGCCACCAAAAGGAGGAGTCAAGGATGCCAGCAAAAAGAAAGAAGAGCCGAAATTGGTGGTAAAGAAGCCTAAGGAGAAGGTGGACGCCTTGTCACAGTTTGACCTGAACAACTATGCAAGTACGTTACTTCCAAGCACATTACTTTAAGCTTCTGTTCTGTGGTCCAATCTTAAACAATGGTTAACCTGTGGAATGACTTAAGTGGTGTACACATGGTGCAATATATTGCTCAGTGTCCCGTTTTCATCAGCAACCAGAGCTGGACGCTGTTGAAAAGGAGGCTATGCCGGTTGAGCCACAGAGGGAAAACAGCTGGTTGCAGGAGCACGCTTCAGCGATTAGCATCCATTCGGGGCTGAACACAGGAGCGTGCACCCGGCCCTTTATCGTCGCAGCACAAACAAATCACTGGCAATATTGCACCGTGTGTACACAGCTTTACTGTAACAATTTTTCATTCCTGTAGGATGACTTACTGTAACAACTTTTTCGTTATTTTTTCCTTTTTGTATGGAGTGGTGTGTATTCGTCAATGCATTATCATCCTCCATCCACTACTTGCAGTAGTATCCTGTAGTTCTGAAATGTATAATCCATTTAAAAAAAAAATGTTTTTACAGACATTCCATTACATTGTTTTTTTCTATTCTCTGCTTTAGGTGTTGTCATAATAGATGATCACCCGGAGGTAACAACATTAGAGGACTCTCAGTCTAACCTCAATGATGGTTTCACAGAAGTAGTTTCCAAAAAGCAGCAGAAGCGGCTACAGGATGAAGAGCGGAGAAAGAAAGAAGAGCAAACGGTAAAGGTAGAAAGGGATGCAGCAGCTTCTGCTGCCTGTGTCCCCGGGAGCCGTCCTTCTACCCCACACATTCTGGGCAGGCAGGAAGGCTTCCATCTCCTTGCCTGCCGCCGTCCTCAGGCTCCCTGCGGCTCCCTGTTTGCCGCAGGAGTTAAAATTTGCCGTCAGGGGCAGCGAGCCCCCGCGGTGTTGAATAGGATGAAAGGGAGGGCTGGCAGCGAATGCTCCAGCCCTCCGGAACCCTGCGAATGTGCAGCGAATCCTAAACAGGATTCGCTGCACGTCATGTAATTTATCATTGAATACTGCCCTTAGTGTTTTTAGGAACAGTTTATTTATTTATTTACAGTTTCTTATATAGCACAGCATATTCCGTTGCACTTTACAATTGGAAACCGTGATTAAACTAACTAGAAATGCGTAACATACCTCATTTAATTACAGCCATTTGAACTGTAATTTTCTTGCTTTGTAGTGATGGTGATACCAGCCTTTTGTATTGCATCATGTTAATGGTTTCTGTTCTGTTTTATGTTTAGGTGTGGAACAAAAAAGGTTCTGGTGAAAAAGGACGAGGTCAAAATTCCAAACTTCCTCCCCGATTTGTGAAGAAACAGCAGCAGCAGCAACAAGCAGCAGCATTACAGGCCCAGTCCTCTGGGTTGGCTGCTCAACAGAGTATATCCCAGGCAGTACCTGCAACAATGCCTTCTAGTCAACCTCCAGCAACTGTTCAACCACAGCCATCTACAAACGGCTCCGAATTTTCTGGGCCTGTAAAAGCCCAGCCTCCACCACAACCTCCCAGCTCTCTTGGAACTGAATTGTGGGAAAACAAGATGGCAGCCCCAAATGTTCTGAATGACATGTCTAAGAAATGTAAGTGCATTATATGCATTCCTGGTTATAACTGCAACCCTTAGTACTTGTCATTTAAGCTGCTCAGTTCACACTAGCAGCTAATTGCTATTAAGAAGTCTGTGGCTGAAGGTCATTTGTCTCTTTCCTTTACTTAAAGCTCATGTCTATTTTCTTTCAGTGGGTCCTATAAATCCTCCACAACCACCATCTTCAAGCGCCTGGAATAAACCTCTCACAGGATTTGTGCCATCAACCAATTCAGAGGTAGTGACCAGTGCCCTTCCATGCTATCCTGCAATGTTACTTAGCTATATTTTGCATAGAAGAAAATACTTTGCTGCCATTAAAGAACATTTCTGCCTTATTTAGATGACTAAAAATGGTCAAGATGGCGCTGTAGACTTGACAAGGGAAACAATACAGTTTGGGGCCCCAGCATCCAGTAGCAGTGACAATGAAGGTTCAACTCTCCCTGAGAAGGCATCCGAGTCCCTTCCTGAACCAAAAGAGCAGAGACAAAAGCAACCACGAGCTGGCCCAATTAAGACCCAAAAGGTAATATCCATAGTTCACCATAGTTGATGTTTGGCGTACTACTTAAAAGGAATCTACTTTGAAACCTAACCAATGATTTTCACAGGAAATTTGAATTTTTTTTGAAGACTAAAGAGGGTAAATCTTATTGGCTGAGAACAGCCAGGTGGTGTGAGTTGTCCGTGTGGCAATGTATAAACACCTGCAAAGGCATCATCAACACTCACCCTTATTTGGGCTGTACTTGTTCATATTTGTTTGCAGCCCTATGAGCCTGTGGAGCAAGAGTTGAGTCCAGCGTTATTATATAAAGTGCAGCATACAGCCGCAATTACTAGTACCAGGTGCTGCTTGTGGCTAATTGCATTTCCTCACTATTACAGCAATGAAAAATATAGTTAGTTACTATATGACTATTCTGTGAGGTGAAATGGCTAGAAGACACTTGAATGCATAATGGGTGTTACTTTATATTATAATTGACATTACTTAGGCCAGAGTTTCTTTCCTTCGGGAGACGACGGGCTACAGCTTTACAGTGGGAGTGGGAGAGAGCACCAGCACCCTAGAGGTTAGCTTCCTTTTATAATTGACATTACTTAGACCAGAGTTTCTTTTTGTACCTTGTCAAGGCTGGCTTAATGTATATAAATGGTAATTGCCAGTCATGCAATCTCGGGTGTATTTATATTTTTTACAATAAAGAGATTTGCCAGTTGAAATTTTCAGCAAAGAAGTTGATTTTAGTGTTGTGGATCATCCCATTATTTTACACCACCAGCGATTTCCGAGCAGCGGCGGCTGGGAGCTAGTATTGGTATTTGCAGGGTGGGAAGTGCTGCTGAAATTGAAAACCTATTTTGAAAAAAATGGCCAGACACTGATTAGCTGGCTGAATTCTCTCAGCCAATCAGCGTCCAGCCAGTGTTTCCAAATATTTTTTTTAAATTCAGTAGCGCCCAATTCGTCTGAATCGGGCGAAATCGCCCCAAATCAGACAAGTGTATGTGCACATTATTGAAGGAGAATTCTTGCCATTCTCTACTTGGGATTAACCATGCTTTAATTTTGCAGCTTAATGAATTTACATTAGTTTGGCTATACAGTAGATAGGCTTACCAACACTGTCCCTTTAAACTGGGACACTAATGAATTACGCAGGTTCTGTGGCTGGCTGCATTTATACCTTGTTTTAATCGGCCATAGTACATGTGTACTCTACAAACATCCCAGTTTAAAGGGATAGTATGGCAAGCTTAGTTATAGGTAACCTCTAAAATACAGTTCTCCAGTAATTAGACACCACCACCAGCTTTGGTCATAAGTGAATTGGTGTGCAGGTTGAGTCTTCTATATACAAAGGCATGAAGTTTTTTGCTATCGTTTTTTTGGAAAATGATCATATAGATAATGAGATTTTGTGGATGGGAACTGAATCTAAACCCAAAATGCATTTGTTTTATACACAGCTCATAAACATCCTGTAGGTAGTTATACAATATTTTCAATAATTTTGTGCGTTAATCAGTTTTTCTATACATTGAATTGGTGGAATAAAAAAAAAAAAAACGCCAAACACTAAAGTGGTAGTATGCAGATTACTCTCTAACCTTAGTCCTTATGTAAGTGTACAATGTGCCATTAATATCTAATTGAAAATTCTTCATACATGAGAACATTCTTCTGAGTACTGTAGTGTTGTGAGAACTAGAAACCTTTCTGCACAAGATATGTTGTATGTATATACAATTATTTAAGGTGTAAATTAATACCTCAGTGAGCGGACTTTACCTGGGGTAAACAGGTTGAGCTGAGCGCCTGACCTATGAGGACTCCTGGGGGAAACTGGTTGAGCTGAGGGCCTGACCTATGAGGACTCCTGGGGGAAACTGGTTGAGCTGATCATCTGACCTCAGGGAAACCGGTTGAGCTGATCACCTAACTTATGAGTGAACTCCTGGGGAAAACAGGTTGAGCTGAGTGCCAAACATCTGAGGGACTTCAAAGATGCCAAGTGCCAACCAGTTGGGACAGCTTTGGAACATCCTAAGTGGGGTCCAGTTTACTTCAATAGAATGAAAGCATAAATGTGATCTCTATACTGGCTATAAATCTTTCTCTGAGCCCATTGTGGATACAATATGCTAACCCTTTATCGTACTCCTAAAGGTTTAAATACATGAATGTATTTTTCCCTCCCCATTCTGCTCTCTTAGTCTGTCCTACGGGAGGTGATTAGAATAATGAAGGATTTCCTTGCAGCGTTTGTTGAGTATGAGGGGGGGGGGGGGGGGGGCTTCATAAAAGAGAATATATCCTGTCTGGACAATCAATCTCAGAGAGGACAGGTGCAGGGTATAGCCTTTTGCTATGGGTAATGCTTCACTTCAAGGTTTGCTCAATCTCTTTAGTTATATTTGCCTAGATTACATTATCCATAATTTAATATCTGTTTCCCATGTTCAACCAGCAGTATCTGTTTTCAGTTGTCAATTTTACCGTTTATAATGTGGTAACTTTTTCTTGCACATTTCAGATCCAGGATCTTAATGTAATTCAGAGTAAGGAATATAAGCCAGGACCTATTGGTAAGGAACGATCACTGAAGAACCGTAAAGTGAAAGAGGTGCAGCAATCTGAACCAGACACCCAGGAGAAGCAAATCCCCAGTACAGTACGGACACCAGAACCGGTTCCATCAAAAGAAAATAAAGTTATAACAGAAGTGACTACTGAAATCACCAGTATGCTGTCTGTGTCTGCACCTGAGTTTGGCACCAGCACTAAGGTACTGATGAATTCAAGATCATTTATGGACTACTGCCAGGTGCCATTAAGTAGATGCAGACTGTTTCATCACTGTGAGTCTAATCAATGTAAAATAATTGTGTGGTTTATTTTCATTTAATCTCCAAGGAGTCTGTAACGGATTACACCAGCCCAAGCAACGCCCTCCCAAGCACTGCATCATCGGGCAGCTCAAAAATGGAGTCCAGTTTGGTCCCTAATGTAAGTGATGATTTTCATTAGATTATGTCAACGGTCTCAAATGAGTCGCTGCAAATGTAATACACGAGCACTATATTCTGTGTTTACTGATCTGCATATATTAGTTTCTACTTGTTGCACTATGAAATAATCACATGTCCATTCTTTGTCAACTACATTTTAGGTACCCCTTCCCCATACGCTTCCCCTATCTCGGAGGGAGACTCTCCAGCAGGGTTCAGGCTTAACTCCGGTGTCTCCTGCTACTGTTGACCTCACTCTAAAGGTATGAACTTCACATATGTGGAATTAATCTGGTGATAGAACATATCTCTAATTGACTTTTCAGGAACCGTGCAAAAGTCTCAGTACTAGCAAAGTGGGAAAAGAGGCTCATTTATGCAGCGCGGCACACTGTGTGTTCGTGTTCATTTTTTGTATTGGGAAAAAATGTGCCGGCGCAGATTTGGAGATGATATCACTAGCTGGGGGGTTACGTTTTTATTAGAGTCCCCTGTCTGATACATTTGAAAGCAGTCTTCTATGTTTGCTAGCATTTAAGATTCCTTGGCCCCTCGAGGTACCATAATTGGATTCTATGGGTGAATCAGTTTGATCAAACAAGGAAATAATCTGTGTTCATGTATGTTTTAGTTACCATTTAAATAGCCATAAAAAGACACCATATTTAGTGAACCATACTATGTGTATGCAAGCTGATCAGTCAGTCATTTCTTTATTTTATTGCTATCATGGTGAATTATGTTTATGTAATATTTTGTTATTTACCTGAAAACTATTGCGTACGAAGAAAAAGGGAGCTATTTCTCTATTTATATAATTGTGACCTTTCTGATCATTATACCTGCATTCCATCTGTTTGTGACCTTGTCGTCTCCATACTTTGATAGTCACAGAGAAGGAAATAAACCTTTAGCTCCTAATCCAGTAGTTCCCAACCTCCGTCCTCAATGCCCCCAACAGTTTTCGTTTTCCCGATCTCCTCCTAGAATTGCAAGTGAAATAATTAGCACTAACTGTGGATCTTTTAGAATGTGTCAATGAAGGAGTACACCTGTGCACCTGCTGGGTGACCTGGAAAACGTGACCTGTTGGGGGTACTTGAGGACTGAGGTTGGGAACCACTTTCCTATTCTGTCTGTTGATATGATGCAACGATTTGGTTAGGCTTATTATGGAGAGAATGTCATATTGTTAAATCACTACTTTTCCCACCAGATGGAGTCTGCTCGCAAAGCATGGGAGAACTCTCCAAGTGTTGCAGAGAAGGGATCCCCAATAACCTCTGCGCCTCCTTCCACCAGTACATCAGTCGTAGGGGCTCCCTCTAATGCAAGCAGTGGAGTCGGTGTATCCGCTAATGGGAATAGCACAGGTCCCCCTCCTCAGAGCACCGTAACTTATAACTCTTTCTCCAATGCTTCTATGCCACCCCCCATCCCAGTGGCATCCGTAACACCAACCACGTCTTTATCAGGTAAAATGTCACGGAGGTAGACTTTGTATTTAGTGCAGTATATAGTGTACATATTTGATGTCGCTAACACACCTTATTCTCTGCCTGTCTAGGTGGCGGGACATATACCACGTCCTCACTTAGTACAAAATCGACAACAACATCAGACCCACCCAATATCTGTAAAGTGAAACCACAGCAGCTCCAGAGCAGTAACAGCATGCCCTCAGCCAGTCACTTCTCCCAACTCAGCTGTATGCCCTCATTAATGACCCAGCAGCAGAGTCCACAGGTGTACGTCTCGCAGTCTGCAGCAGGTAAGAGCGGACTCTTCACCATGACATCTCAGCCTTAATGAGCATAAAGTTTAACATCTGAAAGTGTGATGATACATAGATGTGCAAAATCTAAAACTGTATTTTGTTTTGGAAAAAACATATTTTAAACTGTTATGCTTTTGCAGAAAATAAAATTGTTTACCGTTTAACAATGACCTTTTTTTGTGGAATAGACTTGAAAGCTGCTTGTTTTTCTTATTTCTAGCAGCTTCTAAACTGTTTATTTCCTGTGGCTCAGGGCCCACAGCACAGATTCCTGCATTCTATATGGACACAAGTCACTTATTTAATACTCAGCACGCACGATTAGCGCCCCCAACCCTTAGCCAACAGCAAGGATTCCAACCAGGTCTCTCACAGGTGAGTGTAATTGATGGCCTATTTGTCCTTGTACAGGATTTCTCTGTTGATGGTTTATTGAAATAGATCATTAATCTGTGTTTTTGTTCGAAATAACTTAATAAATGTGTTTGGTATAGTTTTATTGCCCTGGCTATGGTTATTAAACATCTAGTGAAAGACAAACAAGAAGCAATTCAATTTTTTGGGGGGTAGCCAAAGTAATGGGCGCCTATTGTAGCAATTCAATTGTTGCTCTGATCGGGCTCCAAAAAGCTCTTTGCGCATCTAAACCCAACTAAAATAATGCCTGCATCGTGAAAAGTCAGCCCGCTGTCGCACAAGTTGGTGAGCAGCAATGTTGTGTGTGTCTCCATCCCACCAGGCGCCATCTAGTGGCAGTCTTGGGGTAAAACGATTGTCATGAGCTGATTTTCTTCTTTGTTTTCTGGTTCATAAAGTTTGTTCCTGTGTCGCCTTTTGTATTACAATGAACCTGCTCACTTATCCGTTAATACGGTAGAGTAATACAATACTTTTTCATTCATTCAGATCCCAATCCCTATCTATGCACCTCTCCAAGGGCAACATCAGGCACAACTTGGTTTAGCACCTGCCCCTGCTGTGTCTCAAGCCCAAGAATTGTTTACATCTTCTCTGCAACCTTACAGGTAAGGCTACACATTCATTGCAATATGATTCCTCCGTTTGTCAGTATTACACTAATCCCTCAAATTGAAGCTTTCCGACCTGGAGGTGCAGCATAAATAGCTCCTGGGTTATCTTTCCATGGGGCACTGAAGAGTTGCCTGGTTTGATCAGACTGATGCAAGTTAACCTTATAGTCCAGCTTGTATCTCTCTTCTTGGATCTTTTTTTTTTACCATTCTCACTATCCATCTATTTAATCTGGAAAAAATGTTCCTCTTGCTGCTGCATCCAGGGAGACTACTGTCCAATGTACTGTAGTCACAGGAACATTAAGCTGCTTGAAGATTGTTTTATAGCATTTACTTTCTGATATTCTCTTCAGAAACCTCTCTCCTGATGTTCAGTGTGGTGACCACAATGATACCAAATATCAGCTACTTCACTCAGTTTCAATAGGTTGAATTACAACATTGAAGACGCAATGCGAATTCAAAAAAGCTATTGGCATGAAATCTCTCTAACCAATTATCCTTCCTATTGGGTACCATCGAATCTGGCTGGGCCATTTTAGAGTATATTTTTGAGAAGAAGTAACAATTTTTTTATTTTCACAGACGTCACAATAGCCTTCAAGTATACATGAGACAATCGCTTTTAATGCCAACACTTTTTAAGAGTTAGCGTGGTTTCAGTAAGCTGTAACCAAATGTGGTCGTCTTTAGCAGACATTTTTTGGTACACGTATAATATGCAATAATTTATTTTGTATCTTTTCACAGGTCCCAGCAGGCATTTTTACAGAGCAGTTTGTCTCAGCCTTCTCCAGTTGTTCTGTCTGGAGCTGCCTTACATAATTTCCCTGGTGTACAACACCAGGATCTTGCTAAAGCCCAGTCAAGTATGGCCTATCAACAAACAACCAATACACAGCCTATTCCCATATTGTATGAGCACCAACTCGGCCAGTCTGGTTTGGGCGGATCCCAACTGATAGATACACATATTCTGCAGGTAAGAACATTATTCTAATGTGGCTGAATGATAAACTCACATGCTAGACCCCCACAACCTATTTATCTTTCTTTGGTTATGTTTTTATTTCAATTTATCCTCACACAGACACGGCAGGGATTGGGTCAACCTTCAAATCTTTATTCTGGACAGCAACCTAGTCAAACCAGCTTCTATAACACTGCTCAGTCACCTACAGCTCTCCAACAGGTAAGCACAGTCGGGTCCTATATGCATAGGAATGTTTGTATGGAAGGCCCTTTCCTCTTGGAACTTATTTTGGTACTTCACTAGTAAATGGGGCTTCTCAAAATGAATGTAAAGCAGTGTGTGTGTGTGTGTGTGTGTGTGTATATATGTGTGTGTATATATATATATATATATATATATATATATATATATATATATATATATATTGTGTGTGTGTGTGTTTGTATGTATATATGTGTGTGTGTGTATATATATATATATATATATATATATATATATATATATTTCTATCGATATGCCAATTTAAATCTTGCTAAATTGAAGATATCTTGTCCCTATTGTCACCTGCTAGCTATGATAAAAGCTCTAGTCAGAGGACAGCCTTTATTGTGAGGAAATCCATAAAAATTCAGTCCAATAATGCCAACTGGATGGAGCTGCGCTTATGCAGCCCCTCTGAGTGCCTTCTCGGCTTGCTGAGAATGGCCCAATTTGTGGAAAATGGACACGTGAGCAAGTAAGACGCTCGCGTGTCCCAGTCTTGGTGAACATCGCTCTGGCGGGCTGGCTAGATAACCGCGGCTCAAACTGCATGTTAATGGCGATGTAGAATTGTCGGTGGTGCCCACAAGAGATGGTCTGCATCGAAGTAGACTGTTGGTTATATTAAGTACATCAGTAAATCAGAAGGCTTAATTTAGGCCACTAACTCTGGTACTGAAGAGTACTTGGTACTTCTGGGAGGTGCGCCACGATACATCACCTGTGCAGTGTTGTCAGGCAGCAACATGGTCATCAGATTCTATAAAGCTACACTTAAAGACTAACTTTGTGCACAAAGATGCAAACTTTGGTCTGAAGCTGTCGCACATTACAACTGAGCATATACCCTATTAGTGGCACATTTGGGACATGTCCAAAGCCCCAGTATACCCCAAAAGAATAACTGCTAACATTTTTATATATATATATATATATATATATATATATATATATATATATATATATACATATTACCCAAAGAACACAAGTGTAAATCCTGTTTTCCTTGTATTGCATTCTGCAATCCATGATATTTTAAGAGCACTTAAAAAAAACAACAACAAAAAAAACACTGCAATGCTTCTACAACATGGCTGCTGGGTGTGGGGTTTTTTTATTTTTATAAAAGGATGATTTTGTATTATTGAGATTATTTCAACTCTTTGCTTTCAGATGACATTACCTTTACAAGGATCACAGCTGTCCTTGCCCAATTTTGGTTCTACAGGGGGTCAGCCCCTTATTGCTTTATCTCAAACCATGCCACCTGCACCTCAAGGTCAGCACCAGAATCTCTCTAGGGCAAGCCAAGTGAGCCAGGCATACCGGGGCCTGATACCTTCCGGCAATCAGCATGGAATGATGGCTGCCCCTGGCAAGGTGACAATTGTAATTATTTTATTTGCTTATATTTGGTGGCAATTTCCTGACAAACTTGTTTTTTTAACGTACTATGTACATTATTTTTGTGGCATTCCATACAAGGCAGAGTAGTATATATATTTTTAACGCTTTATCATTTGCCTAACTTTACTTCCTATGCCTGCATCCATGTTCAGTGCTTCAGTTAAGCAATGCTTTGTATTTATGTAAGAGGCTGGATTGGGCAGAGAAAAACCTAGATCTACATACTTCTTCACTTCACCTTGTTCTTGATTTTTGTAGAGATTTTGTATTCCATAGAGCCTACTTTTTTCTTTTCTTCCTGTACTTCCAGTCCTAGACCTCTAACCACATCACTGAGTGCATTCTATAAATGCAGAGCCAGTCCCACACATTCTGAAACATAAGACCCATTTAAGTCTGAAGTATTCACTGTAGTTAGCATGCTATATATTGCTTACAATTAGGTGTAAAGTCACTTCTATTTACTCTTAAGAATGTGTATTAAGTCAAGTCTAAATGATATCTTTCTCTATCCAGATGACTGATATGGACCTGAAGCCTTATGGCAGTGGGATGGACCACGTAAAGCCTGGTACGCCACCTGTTGGAAGAAGCACTACACCTACTTCAAGCCCCTTCCGGTAAGGCAGGGTTTTATGATGTCATGGAGTTTCTACACCACACAACCATCGTGGTTTATTAAAATGGTCAAAATAGGTTTTCCTCTTGTTTATTTTAAACCACACTGATCATAGGGGTGTGGATTTTAGATCGAACGCGATTGGTCGAGAGGCAAAAGGTGGACACATGCGCTAGGGCGACATGAGTTTTTTATGTTTGTCGACATGGACAACATCGCCATGCTTCGGGCTCGGTGCCATGCTATGCTTTGCACACTATTATGATCTCACTCTGCCCACATGGATGAGAATTTCGACCTTTTCATGTGTCAACCTTTTGTTTGTCAGCCTAGTGCATGTCTAGCAATGATTGATCTTTTGACTGTCGACCAATCGACTGGATACCGATCATATTGTATAGGCTGAACCTCCTTCAGACCGTTAGTACTCTTTACACACTAGTTAATTGTCAAGGAATAAAGTGGTCGGCCATATCATTGTATATTATAAATGGAATAATATGAAAGATAGGCGCTGAGGTGATACACGATGTTCACAATAAGTTTAATTTTTACACAAGAAAATTCGGGGTACTTGTTTCCTATCTGGGCGCCCAGGTTTTCTACGTACGGCACCGTAATGAAATCGGATCGCATCGCATCGTACACATACACGATATTGAACGATGCGATTCGATTTCCCATAGGAAACAATGTTAAATGGATCAATTTACCCAAATCAGCATAGGGAAGAATGGTAAATGGGCCAGAAACACCCCTGAACATTGAAATGTCCCCCCAAAAGTAGTTGACGCCACCCCGCCATCAACGTGAACCCGAAGCGTGGCGAGCGCAGCGAGCCCGCGAGGGGCAGCGGTACGCGTCCTCCGACCTTTTCATGCCCTACTATCCACTAGGGCGTGGAGTGAGAATAGAATAGTGTGGCGAGCGCAGCGAGCCACCGCGCCCGAAGCGTGGCGAGCGCACGCGGATACCTTCACAGTTATACGCGTCCCCTCGCGGGCTTCCCAGGTGTCCATGGAGACGCGGACACCTGGGAAGCACGCGAAGGGACGCGTTTACCTGTGAAGGTATCCGCGTCCCCTCGCTGCGCTCGCCACGCTTCGGGCTCGGTGGCTCGCTGCGCTCGCCACACTATTCTATTCTCACTCCACGCCCTAGTGGATAGTAGGGCATGAAAAGGTCGGAGGACGCGTACCGCTGCGCTCGCCACGCTTCGGGTTCACGTTGATGGCGGGGTGGCGTCAACTACTTTTGGGGGGACATTCCACTGCTCTGTGGGTTTTTTTGGGGTTTCTGGCCCATTTACCATTCTTCCCTATGCTGATTTGGGTAAATTGATCCATTTAACATTGTTTCCTATTGGAAATCGGATCGCATCGCATCGTTCAATATCGTGTATGTGTACGATGCGATGCGAACCGATTTTTCTACGGAGAATAGCATGGTGCGCAATTAACTTAGCGGGCGCCCAGATAGGAAACAAGTACCAAATTCGGAATACTTTACATAACATATAACGATTCTACACTTTTAAAAGCTTTTGGCACACAATTCAGAATTAATTCTGGCACATTTAAATACAAAGGGAGCTCACCCAATATTGGTGTTGTGGTGGACTTATGCCGCAAGGCAAAGAATGCAGGTGCCGAGCAGTGATGCCTGGCGCCACCGCAGGGAGCTTAGGTTCCAAGAAGGTGCAGATAAATTGTCCGTGCTTTCAGTGCGTGTGTCTCCCAATCTTCCTCCCAATAGCTCTTTGGAGGAAGATTGGGTGAGGTCCTCTTGTATTTAAATGTGCCAGAATTAATTCTGAATGCAGTGCGCCAAAAGCTTTCAAAAGTGTGGAATCGATATGTTATGTAAAGTATTCCGAATTTTCTTGTGAATTTGTGAAATTTAGTGTAAAAATTTAATTTACCGAACATCGTGTATCACCTCAGCGCCTATCTTTCACATTATTTATTTGGTACTTATGTAATATCTGGGCTCCTGTTTTTCTTATGAAACCGCATCCCCTCGCGGGGCTCGCTGCGCTCGCCACGCTTCGGGCACGGTGGCTCGCTGCGCTCGCCACACTATATAAAATCAACTCCATGCGTAGTTGTATAGTAGGGGTATGAAAAAATGGGGTGCATTTAACATGGGAGCCCAGATAATACATAAGTACCATTTATTTGATACCTTTTTAGGAGTTGGTGTTTTTTCTCCTTTACATATGAAAAGGCTGCAAGAGGTCAATACTTAAAGTGCGCTACTATAAGATTAACCCTTTTTGTTTGTATATCATTGTATATTGTCTGCCATATCATTGTATGAACACTTTTTTAAATCTACCAGTTGCAAGAAAATGTATGATTTAATTTAACCTTCTTGTCTATTTCTTTACCTCTAGGGCCAGTTCAACCAGCCCCAATAGCCAGTCAAGTAAAATGAACAGTTTGATTTACCAGAAGCATCAATTTACTTCAACAGCAGCCAATGTTAGAATGGGCCAACCTCCCTACCCTACGCCGCAGTTCAATCCTCAGGTAATAGTTCCACTCTAGCCAGGGGGTGCTCCATTTAAGGAAGTGACTTCCAATATCCAGAGAATAGTATAATTAATGGGCACTCACCAAATCATAAAATTGCAAGAAACATGGATTTATTCACGGGTAACAGCAGACAAATAAATAGTAAATAGTACCATGATAGGTAGATGTCGACGGCGTTTTATTTCAAGCAGGATTGTCATCAGGACTTTGCAGCTTAATCCGAGACCATCCATCCAGTAATCAACCCAGCAGCAGAATGAGTTGATTACTGGATGGAAGGTCTCTGATTAAATTGCAATGTCCTAATGACAATCCTGTATTGCTTCAGTCATGCTCATCCTCCGTTCACTATTTGAAGTAATTTGCATATTTTCATATTTTTTTTTTTTTTTATGTGGATCTCAATAACATATTTAAACAAGTGCGTAGTCTGCCAATTTTGTGCTTGATCTCAAAATAGCTGCCTGTGAGGGTGTACACTCAAGGTTAAGTACTTGTCTAGATATTTAAAGAGCAGTGTGTAGATGAATGAAGAGATATCCATTTAAATGGTCTGAGGGCAGGACAGAATATTTACATTGAGACTTGGGGGGGGGGTTGCTCAGGCCGTATTGCACAGCTGCAAATTTGCAGGCCAGCCTGTAATATATAGACTGCGCATGTGTACGCAAGAGCGCTCTAATAAAATTCTGCTAAGTTTTTAATTGCTGGATGTACGCGAGTTGTTTGATAGGAAGCCTTTAAAAGAAAAGGAGTAAATCTTGCAAAGTTGGTGTATTCCCAAATAGTGTGTTTTTTCCATTACGTGGTTTTGAGCAAAAAAGTTGATGCAATTCAGTGACAAATGACTAGCTTGCACTTAGGTTATTTGTGGACTCACACACTGTGTGTGTGTGTGTGTGTGTGTGTGTGTGTGTGTGTATATAATTTAACACAAGGTCCGGCTCTTCCCACTTCCATTCCTGTTTCCTTACTTTGGCCCGGGTGCCCATTCAGAGGGAACTGCGTCTAACTATATAAACTGTGAAATAAAGATGCCACTCCGGGTCTTTAGAAGGTGAAGTCGTATTTACTGGTGCCTACGGCGTTTCGGGACAAAATTGCCGTGTATGTCCTGAAGAAGGGTTTGTCCTGAAACGCCGTAGGCACCAATAAATACATTTTCACCTTCTAAAGACCCGCAGTGACCTCTTTATTTAAAGTGTAGTTCGGTCATTTGTGTGTAGTTTGCAGTTACTGCAACTAAACCTAGATTTCCAAGTTAAATCTCTTTGTAGACCGTGCTAGATTTGGTACCCCTTATACGCAAAGCCATCAAATGATGAAATTGACAGTTGAGAGTGAAGTCCGTCCATGATTAGTGCGCAGTTCTTTTCAACACTGTAGGGTAGAGGTTTCATTTGTTGCATTGTTCTGGTTTTGGGGATTTATTAACCTTTTAATTATTTGCACAAGAATACAAATAAATAACATTATATTAAAATAAGTTATAGTGAAAACTAAGTGATTTATATTAAAATAGGTCAGCATAGGATGTTTAATTTCCAGTTTGTTTTTTGTTTTCTTGGATTTTTTTTTTTTACCTCCTGTTTCTTTTCATCAGATGCTTTCCCAGCCAAATCTGGTTTCTCCTCTGGTCAGAGCACCACACCCAAACACTTTCCAACCTTCGGTCCAGCGCCCACCAATGCAATTGGCCAGTCAGCTGCCCCCACAGATGCAAACAGGCTTAATGAACCATCCACGACTACACCATGTGTCACGTGCCCCTCCTATTCCACCTTCGGGGATGCGGGTTAATCCTGCTATGAAGGCAGAGCAAGATCTGAAGGTCAGTATGGCTTCTGAGGCCAACTATATACAGTACTGTATTTAAACCTTATTTGCCAAAAACTGGCACAACAATTTGCCTGGTAGGCGGCATGGTTTCATTGATGTCAGTGGATCGTCAAACCTTGTAATGAAAGAATGCAATCATACAGTAAAGTAAGGTTCTGTGTGCATAATAAATTGTTTTTTTACTGAACATTTATAGAGAGAAGATCGAACAAAACTAAACCCTAGTGATAAATAGGGCACATCTTTGGTAAAGGCAGTTGAGTGTAAGTGCCATTTTATTATTCATGCGTACTTAAAATTTTCAAAACTGCATGACAGGTACACATATACATTAATTGTGCAGACGGAGTCAAATTTAGTTATACATCGTTCTTGTCACAAATGTTCTGTAATCTGTACCCACCTCTCCCTCTATCAAGAATGCTATTATTCCACCTATATACTGGTCACAAGTGAAAAGAAGTTTCACGGTCATGTGACCATTCGGACTCATGCTGCAGCATAAAAAGGAGAAAAGAGAAGAGTGTACACTTCATTAACCCATAGTAAATGTAGTAACTCATAGTGACAATTTTATTTAGGTGACAGGTATTTAATGTACAGCATAATAAAATGTATCTTGCAGTAATGTGCTCATACATGTTTTGGCTTTAAAAAAATAAAAATTGTCAACTGATTTTCATTTTCAGATTTCCAGAAAAATATGTAATGAAACAAAGGCAAATGTGTACTCACCTTAGCACATCTTCATTTATGGAACATATCTGTTTCTCTTTCTTTGTCTCCTTACCTTTAAGGCAAAACAGAGAGCAGAGGTTTTACAGTCGACGCACCGCTTCTTTGAGCAGCAGCAGCATCAACAGAGTAAACCTGTGATTCCCAAGTCCCAGCAACCTACCCCAGGCCCTCCAAAGCCTTCAGACACCATGTTAGAGCCCTCCATGATCTCACAAGAGAAGGCCGAAGAGAACCCAGCCGCCTTGGCTCCAGCTTCAGTGCCGACCTCCACTAAACCCATCAGAACTGGACCAATTAAACCTCAGGCCATCAAAACAGAAGATACAAAATCCTAGAGACAGCTGGGGGAATGTTATATTCTAAGCACTACACCAAGGTGTAATGATGATGATGAGGTTTTTTATGTTTACTGAAAGATGCAGCAGCTGATCTATAAGTAGGAAATCGGAATAGAGTTTAGTTAGCTGTTATGTGAACGGGGCGTGTCTGCTACGGCTATCCTTTCAGCATTTCAAGGTGTGAAAGGTAGAAGACCTTTTTGTTTAGAGTTCTTTGGAATCTTTTAGTTTCTATTCAGTTTGTATGTGACTGTTTAGAGTGCAGCCTAAATGCGGGCATTCAGATTTTTCTGTGTATGAGGCTGTCTACCACCTGGGAAGGCTTACATTGAATGGTTAATTAGAAACACTACCCTGCAAGGTTATTATTTTCATAGCCATGCTAACGCAGGGTGAGTTCAAGCTCAACACGATGATATAAGTATACCCAAACACGCTTTATGGTCTTGTTTAGGGTTATACCGTTGGCTGTCTCACCCGCTGTGTCTTGTTCTCCCTGTATCTGGCTCTTTCCAATGCGTGTATATGTGTTTGTTTGGGCCCTAGTTTACTAGATCTTTTATTCTCAAGCAATTAATGTACAGAATCACACGGACCAGACTCAAGAAGGAGCATATAAGTGTTACAGGTTTCACGCGAAATGAAGGCATTAAGCAGTTGAGTTCATACTGTTTTTGTTTCTTTTTTTTCTGTAAGGCATTCTCCGTTCAAACATCCAAAAACACAGATGTATGGTCCATTATGTAGTTAAGTAGTCAGTGACCTATCTGCTGATTGAGTTTCTTTACTGCTCTACCCCATTTTTATTTTTGAAAACCATTGAAACCATGCCAATGTTGCTGCTGTCTTAAAATATTTCAATGACTTCACATCACTATACTGTACCTTTACAATCTTTTAAATGCAGCTTTGTTGTAGTAAACTGTTGTCATTAAACTTAAAAACCTGCTTTGTTCGACAAAGGGTGATTTTTGTCTTTCTCCAAAACTTTTTGAGAATAATTGTAAAACCTGAAGAGCGAGACTGAGACAACACAAATGGATATCGAAGAGCAAATTCTGCGGAAGAAGGTAGCAATAGATTCAGATACAAGGGGTGATATAAGAAAACAATTTTAGGTCATTCATGAAAAAAGTCTGTGGTTCATATGAACAACTTTTATTGGCCGTTTTACAAAATGACAAAATCGAGGCTGTTACGCATCCTGGCACAGGAGATATTCCACTTGGCATTGAATGTGTTAAATTAAACCAACAGCTTAATTGAAAATACCAATGTTTTTTTCATATCTTCACTTGACTTGCTGTACAGAATAGGCGCAGACAGAAAAAAAAGCTGCAGTTAGTTGTATTTTTTTTTTAATATAAATATATATATATTTACTTTTTTTTCTTTTAGCTGTGATGTCATCTTTTTGCAACTAAATGGGAGCAACGTAGAACTCTCTCCTCTTTTTGGCATTGTACAGAATTTACAGCCAATCTTAGTCTGCTCTGTTAAGAGGGAAAAAGAGAAATGCGTTGTATGAAAATATGTAAGGTCTTTACACTATCTGGGTTTGATTACAGGAACTAATAAAGTATTCTCTAAATAAAAAATCTGTTTTGCGCTAATCTGTTCCCTCCATTCCAATTAATTGCTGTTCACACACCACCAGCTTAGCATCTGCATGGCACTTGCGCTCATATATCCTACTAAGGAGCATATGTACTATGTGGACAGGTAAAGTACCAACCAATCAGCTCTTAACTCCTATGTTACAGGCGGTGTTTGAAAAAATGGCCATTAGCAGTGGACTAGTTATTTTCTATTTCACTCTCCAAGACTCATTACTTATGCCCAAACTCCGTGTTGACAAACTTGAAATGCCAATGGGTAGGCATCTGTTTCTTTCTTTAAAATGTTGATCCTGATCGGCAGGAACTACTGCAAATAAAAGGTGAAAGTAAACGTGCATATACTATTCATTTCTTTTTGGTGTCTCATAAATAATAATATATCCAATCACAAGGCCATAAACTTAAGCAGTAGATGTCGTACAAACCATAAGAACTAAAGTACACACAATATTTCTGAAAAAAATAGATGGTAAGGAGAAATTATAGAAAAAAGTTATGCTTTTTGCTAGCGTTTTTTTTTTTTTTTATTAATATTATTGAACGAGTCCCTGAATCCACCAAGGAATTGGTTCCCAAATTTTTTGAAACGCGGTGCCCTAGAGCACCCCTAGCTGATTGTTGTTGAGAAATTCCAAAAACAATATTAAATAAAGTAAATTGTTTTTATATGTGATCTTTGGGGTCAGTTATGCTGTGAGGGACAGGACTTGCCACTGTTTGTCCACATATGTTATGATTGGCAGCCACAAGCACTGGATTTGCCTTTTTTAAATTGATCATAAATAATGTGAATATGTCCTGGACCACCAATCCAGGGCACCCCTGCTAGTTTCCTGAGGCGCCCCAGGGAGCCACTATACACAGTTGGGGAACCACTGACCTAAGGGATACTACTTTCCTTGGTGTCTGGAGACTGCAATTCTAAAATATGTACCCAGACATGGTCCATTGTGGTGCCTTATAAATAATAATAATAAAGATCACTGAAACAGTCTGTTCTAATGAGCATTCCTAGATAAAACAGTATTTTATTCTTCGGGACACATCTGGGGCCACAGCTGTGTAGTTCCAGTGGGAGAGAAGCTTCCAGCACCCAAGAGGTTAAACTTCTGCCTCCCAGGCTCCTCCCCTCCTCTACCCTGCCACCAGGCAACCCAGTTTTTGCGGTCTTACCAATGGTGGTCACTGGCAACAATGGGTATGGGCGGAGCCCAGGCGACAGGGCACCAAGGGAATAACACTTCTTGTGTGCAGCCCAGGGCTCATACTCTGCCTCCCAGGCCTCAGTTTTTTCCTTGGTGCCTGGGAGAACAGGTCACTGAGGAAGTGCTCTTAAGCCCTTGTTTAGGTTAAGACTTTTTTTATTATTATTTTACTTTCATTATGAAGCAAGCTGCCGGTGCATGCTCAGGCTTTCGTGCGGCGGCCTCTCTGGACTGGTCTGCTGTGCTGACCTATGTGGCCAGACCCGCCAGCCTCTCCTTCAGTACATCGGGGGACACTGCCGTCCAGGTAAGCGAATCCCCAATGTGATGTCTGCCTGGGGGTGTCCGATGGGGGGGGGTCACTGCAGGCTCGGGGTTAGTCACCGGAGGGGGGGCAGAATCCTCTGGTGGTCCCCTTTTTCGGCAGCGCCCCACTAGACCACCAGGGATGCGGGCTGGCTGGGCTGCCATAGTACATCCCTGCAGGGTTCCAGGAGGGGGTGGGTTGTAGGTCCCAGCTCCCGCCTCCACCCCTCAGCAACGGGACCTTCCATAGGTCCATCTGCACTGAGGGATCACTTGTCCACGCCCCCTCCTCAGCGTCTGTGCGCCATTACAGCTTCTGGAAACTGAGAAGTGCACTCCAGCCTCCTGTTCCCCTGTGTGGGTAACTGATTGTATGTGCCTTTGCTCCCCCTTCATTTTGTAACCTCTGTTTCACTTTAATTTCTATGAAAAGAAACGGCAGGCCTTTTGCTCTCTGATACTTCTCTCTGAGCACTCTGAAGCAGCTTAAAACTGTGCCTGTTTGGGCAATAGGAAGGGATGCCTTCCAGAGGTTTCAGGGCTGTGCCCTCAGGAAGTGGGTCAGCTCCTAAGCTGCGAGAATATACTTGCACCAAATGCAAGGATCATTTTTCATCCTGTGAACGGTATCATGTGGGGGTCTATGACCGCTGCTCGGTAGAGAGCACTCAGTCTGGGCCCTCCGGGTCGGAAACCTGATTGGGCAGCATCCCTTTCCTCAGCTATGAGGGAGCCCGCGTCACAGCTGGCAGGGGCCAGGACCCCTATACCTCCAGCTCTGCCACAGTACCGATGGTGTAATGGTTAGCGTTACTGCCTCACAGCGCTGAGGTCATGGGTTCGATTCCCACCATGGCTGTAACTGCAGAGTTTGTATATTCTCCCCGTATTTGCGTGGGTTTCCTCCTTGTACTATGGTTTCCTCCCACAGTCCAAAAAAATAGTGGTAGGCTAATTGGCTCCCAACAAAATTAACCCTAGAATGTCTGTGTGTGCGTGTACATGTGGTAGGGAATATAGATTGTAAGCTCCACTGGGGCAGGGACTGATGTGAAGGTTCAAATATTCTCTGTAAAGCACTGCGGAATATGTATGCGCTATATAAGAAACTTAATAAATAAATTAATCCTGCTGCTGATCTGAATACATTGGTTCCTGAGCAGCAGCCTGAACCGGTCAGAGCTGTTGTAAAGCCCCCTTGTGTCTAGACTCCTCTGACTCAGACTATGATTCTGATGGTGAGGTCGTGGACATGGAGGAGGAGGAATCCAGTCAGGAGGATCGCATGACACAAGCACGTGTCGATGCTCTCATTAAAGGTGTACATTCTTCTTTTAAGATTAAGGACGACCAGCCTGCTGTGGAAGAGACTCCTCTGTTCAAATGGAAGGAGGAGGAACCGTCTGTTTTCCCGCCATCGTTACACCTTAACGATAACCTGAAGGAGGCCTGGTCACATCCGAACAAGAAGTTTCTGTGTCCAAGTGCCTTACTTCAGTGTACCCATTCAAGCAAGCGAATCGCCTGAAGTGGGAATCCTCTCCGCAGACTGATGCTCATGTGGCCTGGATAGTAAAATCCACCAAACTACCAATTCCTACAGTGATGTCCCTTAAGGACCCCACTGATAGGAAATTGGAAGATCTAGAGATCATTTTTTCCAATGCAGGGTTCACAGTATGACTGGCTATGGCCTCTGCCTGGGTAGATTGGGTCATTTCAGACTGGACAGCCGATATGCTGCAACACATCAACTCTGGCACTCACCATTCTGATACGTGGACCTTATTCGAGAGGCATCTGTGTATTTGGGCGAGGTGGCGTGGGATTCCACAGCGCTGTCCTTACAGATCTCTGCCTCCTCCGTAGTGGCCCGCCAGGTGCTCTGGATCCATACTTGAAACGCTGATTCCAAAAGAGCACTAGAGGCTCTCCACTTTTCGAGAGAAGTCCTCTTTGGCCCCGAATTGGACAAAATCGGCTCCACGGTAGCCACTTCCAAAACAGCTTTCTTGACTCAACCTGTTGGCGAAGAAACCAATGCCTTCTTCCCTTAAGACCCTCTCAGTCCGCTCGGTTGGTCCTTCTTGGGCAGCTGGTCGAGGAGCCTCTGCGGAACAGTTGTGTTGTGCCGCCACATGGTCCTTCATTCACACGTTCATCCAATTTTATCACTTTACACCAGAAAGCAAAGTCCAATGAAGCGAAAGTTTCAGTGTCCTTTCTGCAGCTCAGAAGCGTTCCGTCCTGTGAGGGGAACAGCTTTGGGATGTCCCATTGTTGCCTGTGACCACCATTGTTACACCCGAAAAAATGGATTTTTGTCCTACCTGTAAAATCCCTTTTGTCCTACCTGTAATATCCCTTTGTCGGAGTCACTTGGCAGCCCACCCTTGGGCACCTGGCTATTTCTAGGATCGGACATTTCCTGTTTTTCTCTTCTCCCTTTCTTCTCTCCTTCCTGTTATCCCTGAGGCTATCTTGTTACAAACTGAGGCCTGGGAGGCAGGGTATGGGGAGGAGGAGCCCTGGGCTGCGCACAAGAAGTCTTATCCCCTTGGTACCCTGTTGCGGGAGCTCTGCCCATGCCCATTGTTGCCATGGACTCTGAAAAAGGGATTTTACAGGTAGGACAAAAATCCAGTTATTTGCCATGGTGGACAGTGGGATGAGGGGTGGAGCCATAATGACAAGCACCAAGCAGGAGAAACTTCTCTGGTGCAGCCCAGGCCCCTCCTCCCCCATAGCCCACCTTGGTGCCTTCAGTAGGAGCTGTGTTGCACATAGCTACTAAACTTTTTTTTTTTTTTTACGGCAGTGAGCAAGCCGGACACAGCTATTGAACAAACTGTACTGCGATTATAATACTTGAGAAATCTGTTATTACTGTAATAAAAGGACACGGGTCATACTGACGGCAGTACAATAAATATTAACATATATTTTTGTCAGGGACAAGGTCCCAATGCTTAATGAAGCAAGCCAAAAACCACTGAGAGAGAAGATTGAATCAGTCAAAGATAGCGCTGCACTTACGCCATAATTGAGGTACGAGCACTAAACAATACCGCAGTCATAAACTGTAACCAATATAGGTATAAGAGCATAAGAAAAGACGAAGTGGTAAAACAAGCAGCACAACATATATAGATAGATTATACCAAAAGACTGACTGTACAATAAGCAGTACAGTACTTATATGTGAAAAAAGACCATTAACCCCTAAAAACTAACAATCAAATCAGAGCTATAGGCTATCAAACAAGAAATAGTTATATGCAATACCAAGTGTGCAACATAAAAAAGACAGAATAATATTAATAAATTCTGACTGTCTTCTCATATTCCCCCGTATATTTTTTTTTACATCTGCTTATAGGAAAATAACAGATGAGGGGATTTGATACAACTATAACCCATTGAGGAAACATTGTATTAAGACTTGCAGGAACTCATTGCAAGATGACACACGATTAGGTAATGCACTTGAATGTTTAAAACAGCCATAATATTGTTCTCTGAATGAAATTGAATAAGAAAACACACTGACACCGTTTTTAATAAATCTCTGTTTATTGCACCAATACTTCACAAAATAAGTAGTTGTAAAGCAGACAAATCAAAAGTTTAATTTTATTAATATCACAAAAAAAATTCTTTCTTCTGTGCACCAAAAAAAGAAGACAATCTTTCCCTATCTTTTTCTTCATGTTAAACCTATTGTCTCTGGCCGCACCCCCACAGAGAATGTACATATACTTGTAGATACCGTCTCATTTGGGGCCTTATTGGGTACCGTAGCACCTACCTGTGCAGACTTTCCAACTCCCCCTTCCCCTTTGAAATACTTCTGAGTTTCAGACCTGCTTTTAATGTATTCCAGTTCAGTCCTCTACTACCAGCAAATCATGTGTGATCCCTAAGCAACTGTGTGAGCCTATATAGTGCAACAGGAAAGTATTCACAGGGCCTCACTTTTTGATATTTTGTAATGCTGCAGCCTTATTTAATGAAACATGAAAAAAAAGTTATTTGTAAATTTATGAAAAATTTTTTTTTTTTTTAAATCTAAGAAATTACATGTAGAAGTCTATTACATATATAAGTATTCACAGGCTTTGGTCAATATTTTGTTGATGCATCTTTGGCGAGTCTTTTTGAATATGATGCCACAAGCTTGGCAAAGCTATCTTTTGGTCAGTGTTGCCCATTCCTCTATGCAGCACATATCAAGCTCCATCAGGTTGGATGGGAAGCGTCGGAGCACAGCCATTTGCAGATCTCTCCAGTGATGTTCAATCACAGCCACTCCAGGCTTTCCGGAGCGGCTGTGTCCATTGTCTGGATGCCCTTGTTACCTTAGAAGTAAGTGGAATATCTTCTTTCCAGGGGCAGATTGGCCTGCCGGTGGGCCGGCTCATTTGAGGTAAATTGGGGCCGCTCACCTTCCCTGCTGGGCCGCGGACCACCATCTACACAGCGGCCGCAGCCACAGCACTATGCCCTCATTAAACATGGCCGTGGCCAGCCCCAGGTTACCTAAACTTAAATTGGCCGCGGGAGGGCTGGTGCGCATGCGCGGCTGCACACAGCTTCTCCCGCGGGACACAGAAGTGTCCCGCCGGAGGCTAGATCGCAAAGACGCTGGGATCCCCACTTCTGGTGAGTACCTGCGCCCACTCGGGTAATCGTGGCCGGCTCATACCTGACTGACCCGCGATCGGCGGGAAGTGCTGCTGCAGCGGCATGGTCCTCTGCTTTAGACCGCGCCCTGCTGTCATCCTGTCTCTCTCTCTCTCTCTCTCTGGCGGCTAAATGATCCCACGGTGTCTGTGTGCTCTCCTCCCTTGCTGAACCCTTATTCTGCGGAGTTGAACTTTCCCTGCTAGCTAAGTTCTCCTGTTAGGAAGGCTCTCTTGTGAAAGAGGGGCCCTCTAATTGCATGCAGGACTGTGCTGCTGCAGGAAAGACCCCTTACACGGGCTGGACTGCTGCAGAGGCACATTACTAATCAGAGTACAGAACTATTAACTCCTACAGCTCCTGACTTGGATCTAGGCAGTGACCTCTGAACCTTACTGCCTCCAGTCTTATACTATTATATACACCTGCAGTCATCATACCATTCCAAGTCACTGTACCACATGCTACTTAGCTCACTCCATAATAAAGGGGTCCTTTTTCTTAATAAAAGCTGTATAGACATCAGAAGCTTAAACCTGCTCCTTGCTCTTAAAGTTAAACAAATAGCATTGTTCCCATTACTACTCCCTGGACCCTTTGCACTCTCCACAAATAGGGAATATGCTTTCAGCTTTGGATATCTACCATTTCATTGAGCTGTTTGTTTGACTGTTCTCCTGCCATGGCCCCTGCCCTTAACCCACCCACACAAAATGGGGAGTGGTGGCCCGTAGCCGAGACTTGAAGACAAACGACATGTGAATCTGTGTTTCACGTCACCTGTTGACACTGCATGGAGGACCGACCTCTGTCACCCCCTTGTCTCCATCTCCCCAGCCCCACAGGCTGCAGAATAGATGCTGTACGCATGTGCCTATTCTGCAGCCTGAAAGGCTGGGGACATAGCCAGCAGCTCAGAGAGCCAATAGCCATACCCCCACAGTGGTGAAAATGGGGAGTGGCCTCAATGAAATAGGCCACACCCCCACATCGCTAGGTCACACCCCCAAACAATCGGGCACCCCCCTGCCGCCCCCTCCCCTCTGACCCGGTCCGCGGGGATGCGCTTGCCGCTGACTGGGGGGATGCGGCCGCCCCCTACTGCCCTACGGCGCGGGGGGGGGTCTGTTCTGCCACCCACCAAAGATTGCCCTTGACTGGGGGGAGGAGGCACCTGCCCATGAAGAACAGCGGGGGTGGAGTCAAGGGCGTAACTACCATAGTTGCAAGGGGTGCAGCTGCTATGGGGCCCAGAGCTGAAGAGGGCCCATCTTTACTGTCTATTATATATGTTTATCACCATCAGCTGCTTAATAGGGGGCCCTTACAACCTTTTGCTATGGGGCATGTGAATATCTAGTTACGCCACTGGGTGGAGTAACATACATGGGCTCACTCACCTGAATAACTTGGCAGGTGCATGCAGCTTTCTTCCTCCTGCTCTCCTCGGCGCCGGTGGGACCTTTCCTGCTGCTCCTCCTGCAGCTCATAACCTCCCTCCAGTAGCCGGCACCCTAGGCAAATGCCTAAAGCTGCCTAGTGGTGGCTCCGGCCCTGTATATGTTCACTACACATGTGTGCTCCATTTCCAATTAGTGAAATGGTATATATTACCTTTCATTTGAGACTGGGATCATTCATTTGCTCCTGAGGAAGCCGGAAAACATCCGGGGAAATGCGTTGAGCCATTTATGAGCACCCCTAACTGGCACTACCATCCACCCAATATTGCCGCTGAGAGGAATAACCTTTTTCAATTCCAAACTGGACTCTGCATATGGGACATCTGAATCAGTTCCTAATTATCCAGTGAATAGAATGACTGCTTATAAGGACTCCAGATTTTCCTGGTAATTATCAAGCAATACTAGAGGATAAAAAGAATACGCAAGATGTCTAGATTTTAAAAAATTATATATTTGTAAATTACCATCTTGCAATCATTTCAATCAGCGCTGGCACATATACTATTTTCAATCAGATTCAAGTCTGGGCACTGGCTGGGCCACTCATGAAAATTCACAGAGTTGTCCTAAAGCAGGGATGGGGAACCTTCGGCCCTCCAGCTGTTGCGGAACTACACATCCCAGCATGCACTGCTACAGTTTTTAACCATGCTAGCAAAGCATTCTGGGATGTGTAGTTCAACAACTGCTGGAGGGCCGAAGGTTCCCTGTCCTAAAGCCACTCCTTTGATATCTTGGCTGTGGGCTTAGGGTCGTTGTCCTGCTGAAAGATGAACAGTTGCCCAAGTATGTGATCAAGAGTGCTCTGAAGCAGGTTTACATTCAGAGTTTGTCTGTACATTGTTTCATTCATCTCTCCCTTTATCCTGACTACACTTCCAGATCCTGCAGCTGAAAAATTTCCCTACAGCATCAGTGGCGTAACTATAGCGCTGCAGCCCCGGCGACGGCAGGGAGGCACTGACTAAGTGTGGGTGCCTGGGGGACTGTGTGTGCTATTGTCACGCCCCCAGATCCACCCTGAGATTCAGTCAATCAGCGTGCGGCCAGTTTTTTCAAAATCAGAAGTGCTTCCCGCGCCGCGGCCCGGTTATTTCCAAGACACTGCAGGGACCTGGCGCCAACTCACTACACAGCGCAGCAGGGAACCCTCTCACTGCGGCTTCTACACCGCTCCGCAGGTACACCCGCACCGCACGGACCCCCCTGCCCGCTCCCCAGGAGGTTGTTTTAACTGGGGTGGGGAGGCGCAATATTTATTGTTCCGCCACTCTACAGCATAATGATACTGCCACCGCCAGGCTTCATTGTAGGGATGGTATTGGTCTGATAATAAACGGTGCCTGGTTTCCTCCAAACATGACGCGTGTCATTCACACCAAAACATTCAATCTACAGTATGTCCTTATCAGACCAAAGAATGATGTTCCACATGGTCTGAGAGTCCTTCAGGTGCTCATTGGGACCTTTAAAAACTCCCCCAAAAACTTTTTTCATGGTGTCATTATGGGGTACTGTGTGTAGAATTTTGATGACATTTTTATTTTTTTTATTCCTATTTGAAATACAGTACAGTAAGGCTGTAACATAACTAAATGTGCAAAAAGTGGAGCCATGTGAATACTTTACAGATGCACTGTACAACTGGAGGTATAAGTTCTGGTGGCCACCTAAGTACCGGTCTGCGAATCTAGCACTAAGGGAAAAGCGGGTGGTTCTTATAAGCAAAATACCCTCTTCAACACTTTAGGGGTCTTTCAAAATTGTAATGGATTCCCTAACACCCTTACCAAATAAAAACGCCTTAAACCAGAGCCAACTATTACACAACCATTAGATATATAAAAATTATTTATACATTTTTTATTAACTATTTAAATTAACATACAGATACCTCCTTACATGCACTATTAATGGAGATGTGTTAACACATAACTGATAATGGGAAATGGGTCACCCCCTGCCTCACCGTACTAAAAAAGTGTGAACTCTTGACAGAGGTTGCCCTCAGCACTTGGGACACAAATTCTATATGTTCAGCCTTTCCAATCGGTCATCGGAGATTGGGACATTGCTCAAATACATCTGTGATATATGGAAGACAGTTGCGTGTTTTTTTTGTTGTCATTTTTGCTTTACTTCCAAATCGAGCCCTAGGTGTGGTTTAATACTCATGGCTCCCATACATTTTCTACCCTGTTTCACTGATCCGCTGACCAGATCAGTCAATCAGCAGCCAGCAATGATCGGCGATCTGTTGGGGAATTGGGGAAATGTTAAAAATGCCCAATTTGCCGATATCAACTATTTTCACACTGGACTGGGAAATTCGATTTCTAAATATCTAAATTAAGATATTTAGAAAATATGAACCACATTTGTTATTTTCTTAATTTTTTCATCCTTCAACTTTTTTGTATATTGAGCTTGACCATTAAGAATGGCAATGAAACGAAAAAAAAAAAAAAACAATAACATTTCTCGGTACTTATGAGTTATCTGGGGGCCCGATTTCTAAATCGGGTCGGATCGGGCACATCGCATCGCATGCGACCATCGGATGCGATGCGATGACCCGATTTTTCCATAGGAATCAATGTTAAAATGGACTGAGTCCATTTTAACATGGAATTCAATGGGAAAAAGGGGTCCTTTTCATACCCCTACTATCCAAGTGGGCATGGAGTTGGATATAAACCTGTGGCGAGCGTAGCGAGCCACCGAGCCCGAAGCGTGGCGAGCGTAGCGAGCCCCGCGAGGGGACACGGAATACCGTCCCCTCGCGGGGCGCGCTTCGCTCGCCACGCTTCGGGCTCGGTGGCTCGCTACGCTCGCCACAGGTTTATATCCAACTCCATGCCCACTTGGATAGTAGGGGTATGAAAAGGACCCCTTTTTCCCATTGAATTCCATGTTAAAATGGACTCAGTCCATTTTAACATTGATTCCTATGGAAAAATCGGGTTATCGCATCCGATGGTCGCATGCGATGCGATGCGATGCGATGCAATGCGATATCGCATCGCATCGCATCGCATCTGATTGTATGCCTTAACTTAAGGCATACAATCAAAAAATCGGCAGCCCAGATAACTCACAAGTACCCATTTCTCCACCAAAAATATTCATATTAACAGCATCATGTAATGCACTTTCTGGACCAAGGTGCAGGCCATTCAGTACACATTGTATCTTTTCCCTTGTAGAATGGTTAGAAGAGCACACAGTTTTTCTCCCAGCAAGAAAGTATTATGCGGCTTGTGCTTAACAAGGAAAGACCACTAATAGAGGTACTGTATGGGGATTGCTGCTGCTATGGGGCCCAGAGATGACAGGACTCTCCCCCATCATCACCACAGCTACAAGAATCTGCACCCGTGCTCTTCAAAAATAGCTTTCCAAGACCACTCCATCTCATATTTGGCAATTCCTCCCACTATCTAAGTGTCAAGTCTAGCCCAAACATTCTCCCCCTCACCATGTTTGAACCACATATATCACGGAAAGGTATATGATTCTTTGGGCTTGGCACTCGACACGAAAGACAACTCCCCCCCCCCCCCCCTTACCTTCCCACCCCCTGTCACCTACCAACCTACTCCCCTATTTTGTTGAAATATAAACGTTATACATATAGTAGTTTAACGAGATTTGCACTACTTTGTTCGAAAGGATAAAGCTGTTATCTACAGTAATTGTACATTGGAGGATTGGAAACCTTGAACCTCAACTTCCAGGACTTTTGATTACCCCATAAGACAACATGTGAATTGTTATGTTTCTAGATGAAGTGCTCATCTCACTATGAGGATTGTATTGAATGATATGTGACAAATCTACTATGCCTTATTTGTTTATTGGTAAAATGGCAATAAAATGTTTTTAAAAAAATGTATACACTACACTTAAGGTGCGTACGCACGAGGGCGATTATAGCAAATATCGCTGGAAATATGGTCGTTGGGCGACCATATTGCCAGCGATGGGAGTGTGCACCGGCGATAAATCGCCAGGTGCACGCTCCCGTTTTCTGCCCGTAGTGATCGCTTCTGCGACCAGCTGATTTCCACTGCCGGGATACCCGGGCAGTTTCCTTTTCATCAGCGACCATCTCTGGTCGCTGATGCAAATGGTACACCAAGCGATATATCGCTCAGCGTGAGCGATATATATATCGCCCCGTGTGTACAGGGCTGTACAGCTATAGTCATCTTCAAATAAGACAAGTTCAATAAACACTTTTTAAAACCAGTTTGTAGAAAATATTTTTATTTATTATTTTAAAATATACAGATTTCTCACATTAGTAACAAGTGCAATTTTTAAAATGATTTAAGGATTCCAAAACATTTGAGCAAGTTTACCTGGGCAAAAGTCAAACAAATCTATCTAAATCAGAATAATAAGACAAAATGTTGAAAAGGCTATTGGTATGAACCTCCCCATGGTAACTATATAACATTAAATTGGAATGTACATTTACATGTCACTTCTATAAAGACCTGTATCTTTTTCAGAGTGTGTGCTTGTGAAATGTATACATTGAAAAAAATATATTTTATTTAACTTTTTAATAAAATAATTATAATAAAGGCTTATAGATACCTAAATTCTCTGTTTCCCATAATTCAGTTACCAAAAAAGTAGAATAATACATTCTGGAAGTCCTGTTATTGGCAGTGCATAGATATGTCTGTATTGGCTTTGTTCTGCACTAGCTTGCTTTTACTTTTCTATAGAAGTAATAATTATTACACAGCTTGCCACCAGCATTCAGTAAAGGAAGGACCCATTGCCAGGGGTAAAACAACATTTCATTGGACTAAAGAACCCTAATAAGGATTATCCTGTTATATGAACACTATAACTAGACACATGAAAACTTTATTTTCTATACAAATTGTTTGTTTGCTATACAGCATTTTTCTCTATCAGAAGTGTATTTTAAGGCCTGTTTCAAAGATGGACGCAGAAGAGAGGGGACACTCACAGATTCCCGATTAACAGGAATCTACGGCTGCGCTAGGCCCATTCTGTGCATGCACAGAACGGGCCTTGCGTTGTCACCCGTGTTGATGGGTTGGGGAGAGGGGCACTTGTGTTCTTGGAAATGGGGGCATATCACCCCCTTTTTGGGGATAGGAGAGCCAAGGGTCTATGTGTCTCCATGCAGACTTCCGGGTCCCGTAAACGCCCCTTCAGCTCGTCAGCTGCTTAAATTAAGACTTAGTCAGCTGCCCATATACATGTGTTGGTGGTTGCAATGTCCGTCACGGTGCTGGAATCGTAGCTACATGCAGGAGGCATATGTTTTACTCAGACATATCCTGCATGTTCCGCCTTAAAGACAGACAGAAATTTAAAGCTAATTACAAGTGCCATTAACTTTCCTCCCATCTCTGACTCAGGCCCTTAATATAAAAAGGGGGAGGGGCGGAATTTCTTATTGAGCCTATATTTGTAAAATCGTTATTTAGTAGTGAATGGCGAGAACGGAGCCAGTTGAACAAGGCCTTTACTGCAAATATAGTGCGTAATCTGGTACCACTTTCACTGCAATAGAATGACATGGACAGGGCTATTGCAGTTTGCCTCAGCATTCATTTGGCGGTAACCAGACTGTAACAATAATGTAAGAGAAACCATCTACAGCCCAGGAAAGGGTATTTAATGTAATGACACATTGTGCTCTTGAGTTCCGCCTGTCTGTCTGTATGTATGTACAATATAAATAGCAGCACTGACATTACAGTACCTCATTTTTAAAATGTATTCAACTTGCTTCATGTAGTCAAATTTCTATCCAAGGAAACCACATCTGTGTGATGTTTGTTTGTAAGTTTACCTTGTCAATACTATTGTGTCTCTGTTAGATCAGTTTGATATTCATTAAATCATTCCACATTTTCTATCCTTTGCACTAATTACTAAGCAAAGCTAATGTTCACTCAATAGAGCACTTTAATGGCTTTTCATGCCTTCATCTGTCTATTACTACTCTGAAAATTGTATTCACGTTTTTCACTAAAGCTAAAAGTGAAGGCTAATATATTTGTGGGCTCTTTCCTATCAAACTTGTTGGTCTTGGATCAACTAGATCTTATATATACATGAAATGCATGACCTATATGGTTCCCTACTATGCATTGTACTAGTAACTCTGAATGCCAACTAATTCTGCAAAGCATCTGTTGCTCCCCTGTAGAGCAGCGAGTAATGGTATCTCACAGCATGAGAGAACGCTTCCAGTGGCTGAAGGATGACAGGACTCTCCCCCATCATCACCACAGCTACAAGAATCTGCACCCGTGCTCTTCAAAAATAGCTTTCCAAGACCACTCCATCTCATATTTGGCAATTCCTCCCACTATCTAAGTGTCAAGTCTAGCCCAAACATTCTCCCCCTCACCATGTTTGAACCACATATATCACGGAAAGGTATATGATTCTTTGGGCTTGGCACTCGACACGAAAGACAACTCCCCCCCCCCCCCCCCCCTTACCTTCCCACCCCCTGTCACCTACCAACCTACTCCCCTATTTTGTTGAAATATAAACGTTATACATATAGTAGTTTAACGAGATTTGCACTACTTTGTTCGAAAGGATAAAGCTGTTATCTACAGTAATTGTACATTGGAGGATTGGAAACCTTGAACCTCAACTTCCAGGACTTTTGATTACCCCATAAGACAACATGTGAATTGTTATGTTTCTAGATGAAGTGCTCATCTCACTATGAGGATTGTATTGAATGATATGTGACAAATCTACTATGCCTTATTTGTTTATTGGTAAAATGGCAATAAAATGTTTTTAAAAAAATGTATACACTACACTTAAGGTGCGTACGCACGAGGGCGATTATAGCAAATATCGCTGGAAATATGGTCGTTGGGCGACCATATTGCCAGCGATGGGAGTGTGCACCGGCGATAAATCGCCAGGTGCACGCTCCCGTTTTCTGCCCGTAGTGATCGCTTCTGCGACCAGCTGATTTCCACTGCCGGGATACCCGGGCAGTTTCCTTTTCATCAGCGACCATCTCTGGTCGCTGATGCAAATGGTACACCAAGCGATATATCGCTCAGCGTGAGCGATATATATATCGCCCCGTGTGTACAGGGCTGTACAGCTATAGTCATCTTCAAATAAGACAAGTTCAATAAACACTTTTTAAAACCAGTTTGTAGAAAATATTTTTATTTATTATTTTAAAATATACAGATTTCTCACATTAGTAACAAGTGCAATTTTTAAAATGATTTAAGGATTCCAAAACATTTGAGCAAGTTTACCTGGGCAAAAGTCAAACAAATCTATCTAAATCAGAATAATAAGACAAAATGTTGAAAAGGCTATTGGTATGAACCTCCCCATGGTAACTATATAACATTAAATTGGAATGTACATTTACATGTCACTTCTATAAAGACCTGTATCTTTTTCAGAGTGTGTGCTTGTGAAATGTATACATTGAAAAAAATATATTTTATTTAACTTTTTAATAAAATAATTATAATAAAGGCTTATAGATACCTAAATTCTCTGTTTCCCACAATTCAGTTACCAAAAAAGTAGAATAATACATTCTGGAAGTCCTGTTATTGGCAGTGCATAGATATGTCTGTATTGGCTTTGTTCTGCACTAGCTTGCTTTTACTTTTCTATAGAAGTAATAATTATTACACAGATTGCCACCAGCATTCAGTAAAGGAAGGACCCATTGCCAGGGGTAAAAACATTTTTTTTGTGGGCTCTTTCCTATCAAACTTGTTGGTCTTGGATCAACTAGATCTTATATATACATGAAATGCATGACCTATATGGTTCCCTACTATGCATTGTACTAGTAACTCTGAATGCCAACTAATTCTGCAAAGCATCTGTTGCTCCCCTGTAGAGCAGTGAGTAATGGTATCTCACAGCATGAGGGAACGCTTCCAGTGGCTGAAGCATGGATATTTGGAACAGTGCAAGAGAGGTAGTACCTCTTAGTTTTTGGCTTCCTAAGTTTGGCAAAGCTGACCCCTCCCTTATAATGTACCCCATACCACCTGGCAATCATCCCACCCTGCCTTTTTCACATATCATTCTCTACTTCTCTGTCACCTCACATTTTGGAAAGCCTCACATCGTAGGCCACCATATTATAATTGTCCCAACCATAGATCCTCTTTTCAGTAGGGTTGTAATCCACCATACTGTTATAGCCATAGCGATTCTGAAATGGGATGCCAATTTGCTTTTGGACTCCTGTCCGAGTTTCATAAGAAAAGTTTATAGTGGTGTTTGGGGAAGAGTAGCTTCCTACAGTGTACAGTGTGCCACAGACCATGAATGCATTAGCCACTGATTGTTTGCGAATGGTGGTGTCCCAACTCTGCTTTACTTCTAAGGTTTTGACATCTAATTGAGATATGACTATAGACCCTTTAGCCTTTTCTGTACTATAGATCACCCACAAACCCATCTCATCCACAGCTAGGTCAATATCGGTGTAGCCTCCCCACGAGTAAGCGTATTGACCATGATAACCAGCATTGGGAAGTTCCTTCTGAATTGCAATGGTCTCTGTCTTGAAGTCATACTTTACTAGTATTCTAGATTTTCTACGAATGTAGTATAGAGAGCCCTTGTAGACCACAGCCCCGGTGCTTTCCATGGAACGAGGAACAACATAGACCTTGGCTGGATAACCTTGAACTAACTGGTCAAGAGTCTCATACTCAAAAACCTGCCGTATATCTGCTCCTACAGTATTAATTCTCCAAATGGTGTCACGAGAAAATGGAGATGCTGGTTCAGGGTCCCTCATCCAAACTCCATATTTGCCAGCAATGTTATCCGCCTTTCGATAAGTATTAGGTTCTCCAACCCATGTAAGTTCACCACAAGTTCCTAAAGGAAAGAGTTGTTAAAGGCACATGTTACATTTTTGTACTGTTGGTAAATATAGTTATTATACTGTAAGAACAAAGCCAAAATATTTAGAGAACATGATATGTTACATATTTTCTCTTTAAGAGGCCCATTTATCATCTAATATTTGCTGCAAATACCAAGAAAACCCCATTTTTTTACGTTAACCGCTAATATTAAGTACCCCCAAAATGTAAGATGATATCTGCTGTGATTCCCACCTATCCCACCCACAGTCACATCCCCCATAGGTTTCTATGGGGGATGTGATGCTGCCTTTTGTACCAATATCCGGAATTTGAAGCATTACAGATTTCAGGTCCCGGAGCTGCTACCTTCAGAGATGGCGTTAGCTGATAGTGTTATAATTTATTTACAGTTTCTTTGTTTTCTTGTCCCTGCTTGTGATTTGTGTTAAATTCTGCTGATGGGATTGCATTTTGCAATGTGATTCTGGACATTAAGATCCTGCCGTGATTGCATTGTACAGTATATGTGATCCATAGTAAATGAGCCCCTACAAATTGTATAAATTAAAAAGAATATTTTTGTATGACGTCCCAGTAACTGGCCCATGAGTTTTGCAAAGAACCATTTCTGCTGACAACTTTTCCAAAATGAATGGGTCTGATCCAGGATTTAGAACACGGTTCCAATCCAAGTCAAACCTGGGAAAGACTTAGTTTGCATGATGACTCTGACCCAGTTAAGTCCCTAGTCGGTGCCGTTCACACTGCACTTGGGAGCAGGCTGTCTTCTGCTGGCTCTTGGAGATGACATCATCTCCAAGCACTGGGAAATCTATCACTCCCCATGCTGTAAGCATGACCTAGGTTCTCCCGTTTTTTTCTTGAGTCTTACATAGTTCCTTGCCAAGATGAACAGTCATTTAGGAAATGTTAATGGCATATTCAAGGGCTCCAAGGGTGGAGTGGTTATGTATGTGTCCAAACATGTGGCTTGATTTTCTGACACAAGCATTAAAAAGAAAATCCTAACGAAAATTGATTCCTACCAGCTGTCCCCATATTCTCTGAACTTTGGAGTGCGGAATGGCTCTCTGGCATCATTCTGGAAGCTGGAAGTGCTGTCAGCTCTGATTTCAGCTCCTGGTAACCCACCCCATCTGCTCCCCATTGGGACGCTGGGAAATGTAAAGAGGATAAAACACATGATATAACTAGTCTGTTCATATGGGACATATGGTATCATTTGTACATAACGTACATGGGGGGGGGGAGGTAGTGTGTATTAAACCTTCAAAGATGTACCGTTCCCACTGCAGGCAAATTCCCAGGTCTATCATGTCGACCCAGAAATTTGCCTTTTAACACAGGTTTTTTTGCAGTGTGAATGGGTCGCATACCCGGATCTCATACACTGGTAAAACCCTTCTTTTTACCCGTGTTTGAGATCCGGGTATGCAGACACGGGTTGACCCGTTCTCACTGCATAAAAACCTGTGTTAAAAGGCAAATTATCGGGTAGAACTTCTTCACCTGGGAATTTGCCTTGCAGTGAGAAAGGGGGTCCGTCCCTGCAGCTCCCGGCATTTTAATGCTGCGTAAAAGCTGTGTATTTCTCACTCGCACTGAGAACACAGTATTACATACTTAATCAATTCTATCAACAAGCTGATTATTTACTATGTTCAACTACTACACTTGTCAAATCTTTGGAAGGTTTGCTATATTTCCCCCATAGTATCAGTAAACAATATACCTTTGGACCGCTTTCATTTATTCCTAGTGGTGATAGTTTATATCCCCACACACTTCCTTGCTTTCATTTATTGCCTCGCCAATGCTTTCCTGCAATCTTTGCTAAATAAATTCTGATAATATTAATCTTTCTGGTTTTCAAAATGATTTCCACTCCAGGTGTATTAAGACTAATGAAAGCAGATAAACGTATAAAAACCCATCAACAATCCCTCCGTGTCCACTGTGCGTATGTAGTGGATGTACATTGTCTTATGTGTTTCATAGTGACTTAGATGGGAATTGCTTTTGGTATGTCAAACATTGATCTGTGGATATAATTGTGCCTGCTACACAACAGCAGTACAGGGTATTAAGCTGGGTACACACTAGAAGATATATCTGCAGATTAATTGATCTGTAGAAATATCTCTCGTCTGATTGAGCAGAGTGTTCTCCATACACACTGCCTAATCCGTTGCGATGATGTCACAACTGGGTGGGCGCATGTGCCCAGTTGAGCTGTCAATCAATGTCAGTTCCTGGGCAGGTGTATGGGTGGTCAGTGGATTGCTCATACACACAGCAAGATGCACCAATATATATTTAAACATATCGGGCATCGCACTATATCTCTTAAAGTAGCCTTGGTTACAGACGATATGTCTGCAAATACCATTTTTCACAGACATATCAGGTCAGCCCTGCAGCCCGATGCAGATATAACTTGCGGATATATGAGGCTGTGTGTACGGCCAACCATCCCATATGCCAGCCACAGGAACTGCCGTTTATAACAACACCACTGGGCTGCCACATTCGAATGCACACTTGATTGTTATGTCTGGCCCAATAAATCGACTGTCCGATTGGCAACTGTGTATGCTTAACAATTTGGCTACTCTATTGGCAGATCCTGCACCACAGTGTGTACCTAACCTTATGCCCCTGTCTTTTCCATTCACAATGCAGTATTAAGTTGTAATTCACATGTTTTCTTACAATCTCTTGCAGCATCTTTTGTTGATACCGGGGATGTTCTGATTCCACTTCCATGACTGCCAGCGGATGATGATGCTGTACAAATAGAAGGAAACCCATGGGAGATTAGTGCAACAATAGAACTCATAACAAATTGCCCTTATTATTGTAGACCTGTCACACACACAGTTATTGGAACAACCTGTGACTTCATTAAGGAACAGACTAATATCCATATTGCCCTCCCATCCTGCTGCTTTCCAAACAAAGATGGGATATATTATTTATTCTAAAGACTTTGATGAGCAAAAGTGACCGGCAACATTACTACATTTTCAGTAAGTGTGTATTCTTCTCTCCATCAGTATTTAACATTGAACTGTTTGCCAGGGGCAATTATTTTTATTATTAATTTATATTGCGCCACTAAGTGCTGCCCTTAGTGCCATAGAGCAGTGGTTCCCAACCCTGGTCCTTAAGTACCCCCAACAGTGCACATTTTCCAGGTCTCCACACAAAATCACAGGCAAAATAATTAGCTCCACTTGTGGATCTTTTAAAATGTGACTGAATAATGAGTGCACCTGCTGGGTGACCTGGAAAACGTGCACTGTTGGGGGTAGTTGAGGACCAGGGTTGGGAACCACTGCCATAGAGAATATTTGCAATGATACATAAACACAAAAGATGTAATATTAACAAAAAGAAAATAGAAAAGGAAAATGAATTTGTGAGATAGTTAGACAGTAATTGAGTGACAGCTCATAACTGTTGGACCCATTGACCCAGTGCCATGGGACATACAGAGATCAGAATCACTGAGCCAAGAGGGTGCAGGGCCCTATCTGTGAGAGCTGGCAAAGTAGGCAAACTAAAGAGAAAATAGTGTGTGCTGGCACAGGGTTTGTCAGGCCCTAATATTGAGGAAGAATAAAAAGAAAGATGTGCCAGCACGGCTGTAAAGAAGTTGACAATACACGGTTCTCAAAAAATATAAAAAACAATTTAATAATATTACATTATATAGGTATAAAAAAGGTGAATCGCTTTAGAACAAATAGTTCATGACACACAATCATTAATTGCTATCACAGGGATAATCAGCGTTTGGTTTTGGCTTTGAGCTGTTTCAAAAACAGAATGGATGAGAGAAGCTGTGTATATTACCATCCCATGTGCCTGGTTGATTTAAGTCCAGGATCCGTGACGATACTGTCCTGAGTTGTCCTATATTTTCAAGGACTCAAGGTACCCGGTAAGACTGTTCTCCTAGATTGCTGGAAGGAATTAAGGATCAAGCAATATCCCAGAAGATTTTATATCCAAATTGATTCTGAGGGTCGTCTGTGGGGTGGTGGACACGTCACTGGTGAGTGGATGGGTGGATGTAGACAGCAATTTTACAGGTGCTCAACGCGTTTCCCTGGAATCAAAACCTCCGGCTTCATCAGGAGAAAATGGTGAAGCCGGAGGTTTTGATTCCAGGGAAACGCGTTGAGCACCTGTAAAATTGCTGGAGGACAGCATATGATACTTTGACAGGCAAAGTGGGCCCCTCTCAGCTCTGGGCCCCTTATCAGCTGCACCCCCTACACCTATGGTAGTTACGCCCTTGGTTATGCGCTATGCAGCCATTTCCTATGCCTCACTACAGATTTTTTATTAAGTCCCTCAACTAGATCCGGTGCTAGGGAGCCTACTTTTTCTCCACTAATACTGGGAGATAAAATAAAGCAGCCAGTATTTACTCTGCACAGAATCAAAATAACTCACCCAAATGTAAATCTATCTGCACCTGTTACATCTGCCCCACCTGCAGCACACATGGTTTTGTCCATTAAAGAAGGTGTTTGCTTTTGTAAACCAACCTGAATCACCCCCAATGAGTGCAGGGCTCCCCAGATAGAGTGGAGACTAGCCCTAGGCTAGACTGTCTGCTGTTAGCATGCAAGCCTGTCGACCTTTTGTGCTGCACCTAGACACTGTCAACCTTTTCTTTGTTGACCTAATGCACCACACATATCTTCCATAGAGATAAAAGTGGAAACTGAGCAGCCAAGCAAATGCACACTAGAACACTATCAGTACACTGGATAGAATGGGTTTTATTTTTACACGTTGTGCTGCCTTTGCTGTGAACATGCACGTCAGCAGCAGGTGTCAAATGCCACTAGATCAGGACTTTAAGGGTCACTGCTCCAACTGACATTCAATGCCTGCCTTGGTTCTGATACTACTATATAGCAAACAAAGAAAGTAAGAAAGCAGATTGCAGACACTACAGTGTACATCTAGGCCCTTATTCTGGTTCACTCGCAAAGGCAAAGTCCTTCTCAAATGGACAAAACCATGTGCACTGTAACTTGCGCAGAGAGATTAAGATTTGGGTGAGTTATTTTGTTTCTGTGCAGGGAATATACTGACTGCTTTATTTTTACACTGCAATATAGTCCACCCAAATCTAATTCTCTCTGCACATGTTACATCTGCCCCACCTGCAGTGCACATGGTTTTGTCCATTTGATAAGGAATTTTCCTTTGTGAGTGAACCAGAATAACCCCCTTAATCCAAACCTTACATGATGTCCCCTGACATGGACAGGCCTTTTAAGTATTTAGTATTACTCGAACTGTACTTAATGTAACCCACTATGAAACACAGTAAATATTGAAGAGTGGGGCTTCCTGTGACATTATCGGCCAGAGTAGTAGAATGTGTTCGCGAAGATTGACTTTTGGGACAAATTTACTAAGATGTGAGTTCTATTTCAGATAGTAACTGATTGGTTGCCCATAGCAACATCCTATCTACTATCTTCTAGAAGTTGCTAAATAAATAAGTAGATTCTTCTTGGTTGCCCATAGCAATATCCCGTGTAAAATAGAACTCCCATCTTAGTAGATTTCCCCTTTGTTGTCAGTCTTTTTACTGTGACCTAAAAACTATTCGCAGTTCCATGATATTCTAAATAAGCGATCAGGCAACTGTGTATTTACAAATAGGATGTAACCTCTTTTCTAGAGCATTCATATTAATGGATGAGGTTTCATACCGACAAGCTGTCAAAAACTATTTAGAACATTTGGAATTAAAGTAAACAGATCTCTGTCCTGTTAACACACAAACTATGAATGAGTCTTGTGCAAACCTGTGACACCCTGCGAGGAATTTATATATCATTATCAAAGAGCATAAATTCTCCAGATACTGACACCAGATACTGGGAACCTTTTAGGTATGTACTGTGTCATGTTACCAGTCCTTGTAACTTAATGAATTGGTTGTCACTTAAATAAGACTGGGAAGCGGGTAATGCTCTTTCAAGTGTGGCCTAGTGCAGTAAGCAAGTGGCCAAGGTGTACTAGAGGCTTTATCCAGTGTTATATTTTCCTATGTCATTTATTCACTGCTCTCTTAGCCCCGGGGGATCGCATCACATCGCACCTCCCGCATATATAGGGTGGACGATGCCATTACATTACCTGTACAATTATATCATTGTATGAAATACAATGAGGTTTTTGGCACCGCCCCCACTATTCACGCCACACCGAAGCGTGGCGAGCGGCGGCGGAACACGTCCTCCGACCTTTTCATGCCCCCACTATCAACGTCGGCGTAGAGTTGATTTTATATAGTGTGGATATGGCGAGTGCACGCAGATTACTTTACATGTATTCCGCGTCCCCTCGCGGGGCTTGCTGCACTCGCCACGCTTCGGGCTCGGTGGCTCGCTGCGCTTGCCACACTATATAAAATCAACTCCACGCCGACATGGATAGTAGGGGTATGAAAGGGTCGGAGGACGCGTTCCGCCGCTGCTCGCCGCGCTTCGTGGTGGCGTGGATAGTGGGGGGGTGCCTAAAACCTCATTGTATGTCATTATTGTATACCTAATGACATTGTACACCCTATACAATATAAATAAGAGAGCACTGAATACATTACATAGGAAAATCGCATTGCATCGCACGGCCCTTAAAATGGCCCATGCAATGCAATTTCCCTACGAAGAATAGCCCACTAAGCAAATAGCTTAGTGGGCGTTGTGATAATACACAAGTACCGCATCCTCTACTATACATGTTTTGTACTGTTTTATAACTGTGTATAAAAAAAAAATATCTCTCTTCTGAACGGATCACTAACTTCCATTCACTATTACAGGACTTTCATTGAGCTGCTCCCATCCTATGGAATGCCCTTTCACGCACAATAAGACTCTCCACTAGCCTCCAAACTTTCAAGCGTTTCCTGAAAACTCACCTCTTCAGGCAAGCCTATCATATTTAAGTTCTACACGCATAACCCTCTGAGGTACTTATGTGTTATATAGCTTCCCTTCTGGACTTGTAACTTGGTGGGACTGCTATGCTATTACTGATACTTGTCCTTGTGTTTCCCCCCTATATCCCTACAGATTGTAAGCTTACAGCAGGGCCCTCTAACCCCTAAGTCTGTTGTTACCCAGTTTGTTTCATCACTGTCTACTATTGTAAAGTGCAACGGAATCTGCTGCGATATATAAGAAACTGTAAATAAATAAATAAATAAATAAATAATAAAAACAAGATGTTAATTAAAAAAAACTTGGATTCCAAAAGAGCTAAAGTTGAAAATAGGGATGCCAATTTTTTTAATCCCGGGATTGGCATCCTAGTTCGCAGGCGTGTGACCCATACCAACCCCTACACCAGCCGCCCCTTCACGCAGGTACAGGGCGGGCACAGGAGAAGAGGCGGGGGCAGGCGGACCGGAGAAGGGGCATGCGGGCGGTCAGGAGAAGGGGCGGGCAGGAGAAGGGGTAGCAGCAGAGTGGGCAGTGTGGCCTGCTCATTGTGACTTTCACGCTGCGCAGGCCACATGGGAACAGCCAGGCCGGGCACTCGCTCAGACGCTGCCCGGCATTAGACGTGGACTAATTTGGGCTATTTTTGGACAATTTTTAGGTCCAAATCCGGGATCCCGCCGATCCCGGGATTGGTCACCCTAGTTGGAAAGTAATAAGATAGAGCAGTGGTTCCCTAACTGTGTGCGGTGGCTCCCTGGGGTGCCTTGGGACACTTTCAGTGGTGCCGCGGGTTGCTGGTCCAGGACCAATTTGCATGATTTATTATCAATTATTTATGGACAAAACAATTGCTGGTGGCTGCCAATCATAAAATATGTGTACAAGCAGAAGCAAATCATACTCTTTAACACATAACTGAACCTGAGAATCACATATAAACTCTACTTCATTTTATATTTCTTTTTATGTATTTTTTGGGAGGCCTGGAGTGCCGTGGAAAATTTCTGATACTCTAGAAGCCGTGATTCAAAAAAAGATTGGGAACCCCTTAGATAGAGTATTACTGGTTGTCAAGATCAGTGGTTCTCAAACTCTGTCCTCAAGTACCCCCTACAGTTCACTTTCATGTCTACAAACAGAATCACACGTGAAATAATTAGCTCCACCTGTGATCTTTCCAAATGTGTCAGTGACTAATGAGTGCACTTGTGCACCTGCCAGGTGACCTGGAAAATGTGCACTGTTGGGGCTACTTGAGGACTGAGGTTGAGAACCACTGATCTAGATGGTTATCTTTAATAAATATTAGTCTGTTAAGCATGAAGGATAAAACCCATGTAAGTAGTGCTCATAATTGGAAATAAACATTGTGAAGAAAGTGCACAAACACCTAAAGCCTAGGAAACCCTGTTAATGTACAAGGGACTATTTAATCCATACAGAAAAGGGGTCTGTCATTATTACAAAGAGAAAGAATTAAATATATAAGAATAATTTCTAATTTCTCTCTCAAAGACCTGGCCCCAGAAGTGGCTGTAGCCCTCTGTATTTTATACCAGTAACATGTGATAAACTGTGTTGGATGACAGCCAGGGGTTATAACAATTATACACAAATCATACAGAGATATATAACTAACATATACACGATTGCCAAACTAAGTATTTCCTCTAGCATAAATACAGTGATTGAGAATGTTACTTTGAAGTTAATGCTAAATGGCACATTTATATACTACAAATAAATAATAATAATAATAATAATAATAGTAAAAGTTTATCAATAACAATCAGGCAAGTTATCTCCTTCTAGAAAAGGTACATCGTGCTTGCGTGGGGTTTCCTCCGGGTACTCCAGTTTCCTCCCACAATCCAAAAATATACAGGTAGGTTAATTTGGTTACATTTAAAACAATAGTTACTTTTTTTGTTCTTTTGACTTGTATTATATCCTTGTGATAATATTTCTTCCAATACCTGTGTCAATCACTGATGCAAATAATCCAGTCTTATTCAAGAGAACAGGCTTCTGTGCAGACTCATTTACTGTGCAGTCACATCATGTACATGGCAACACTTCTGGCCTGTCACATTTACATGGCAGCACTTCTGGGCAGTCACATTTACATGGCAGCACTTCTGGGCAGTCACATTTACATGACTGCACTTCTGGGCAGTCACATTTACATGGCAGCACCTCTGGGCAGTCACATTTACATGGCAGCACCTCTGGGCTGTCACATTTACATGGCAGCACTTCTGGGCAGTCACATTTACATGGCAGCACTTCTGGGCAGTCACATTTACATGGCAGCACTTCTGGGCAGTAACATTTACATGGCAGCACTTCTTGGCAGTCATATTTACATGGCAGCACTTCTGGGCAGTCACATTTACATGGCAGCACTTTTGAGCAGTCACATTTACATGGCAGCATTTCTGGGCTGTCACATTTACATAGCAGCACTTCTGGGCAGCCACATTTACATGGCAGCACTTCTGGGCAGTCACATTTACATGGCAGCACTTCTGGGCAGTTACATTTACATGGCAGCACTTCTTGGCAGTCATATTTACATGGCAGCACTTCTGGGCAGTCACATTTACATGGCAGCACTTTTGAGCAGTCACATTTACATGGCAGCATTTCTGGGCTGTCACATTTACATAGCAGCACTTCTGGGCAGCCACATTTACATGGCAGCACTTCTGGGCAGTCACATTTACATGGCAGCACCTCTGGGCAGTCACATTTACATGGCAGCACCTCTGGGCAGTCACATTTACATGGCAGCACTTTTTTACTAATGTGTTTTCAAGACATAGCACAGGATGGTAATACGGAATTTCCGCAGATAAGAGGCTGCATAAAATAGCACATTGGAAGATAGCACACCTGGTTTTGCATTTAACATTATTATAGTTTTACATCCTGCAGCAAATGCATCAAATAATCTTTGTGAATAAACCACGAAATATTTATGTAAACATAATATCATATATAATATATATCTAACCTGACAATGGCTAGGGTGGCAGAAATAACGTATACAATGATGCAAATGCTTTACAGGACCCTCTGCCAGTGCACCAGAATATAGATATTATGTTTGTGATTCACATCTGAGAGCAGAGTTTTATGAGATTTATTGAGGAAAGAAAAGATTGTCAGAAAATAAGGACCAAATATAAAATATAACTTTTATTCTTTATGTTTCTAAAAACTGCGACATATAAATCACATGTAAGGGTAAAGACAAGGTAAGTATGTTAAAAAGGATAGAAATCCTAGCGTAGTGGACCCCAATGTCAGTATATCCCTATAATTGATTATTGTCAGATTGGATCAATGCGTCTTATCGTGTGTTTTACAATGTGTATCCAAACATGCGTATCTGGGCAGATTAGTCAAATAGCTTAATCTCTATATATCACTCATGTAATTATTGCTATCAGCTATTACGTATCTGCCTCTGAGCAGAGTAATTACTAATGTGGCATACACCCAACGTAATCGGCCGTATTAACGTGCCGGGGGTGCCACAGTTAGATCTTCACAGGGCATTATGGGGCAGATGTATTAAGCCTAGCGAAGAGATAAACTAGAGATAAAGTGGAGAAAATGTGGAAAGAGATAATGCACCAGCCAATCAGCAGTGTTTGAAATATGACAGTTGGAAGTTGATTGGCTGGTGCTTTATCTCCTTCCACTTTTTCTCCACTTTATCTCCAGTTTATCTCTTCACCAGGCTTAATACATCTGCCCCTTAGCCTTTTGCTGCCGTTTGAAGGGAGAGAGAGCGTGGCATACACACAGGTTATGTGTCACTGTGATTCACACACAAACAGACCTGCACCATGCGCCGGCCTCTCTCTGTGGGCCAGATTCTCTAAGCTTCAAAAGTGATAAAATGGAGAGTGATAAACAGCCAGCCAATCAGCTCCTACCTGCCATGCCACAGACTGTGTTTGAAAAATGACAGACAGGAGCTGATTGGCTGGCTGTTTATCACTCTCCATTTTATCACTTTTGAAGCTTAGAGAATCTGACAATAATCAATAATAAGGATACTATACTTACCTGGTCTTTAGCCTTATATGTCGCAGTTTTTAGAAACATAAAGAATAAAAGTTATATTTTATATTTGGTCCTTATTTTCTTTAGGTGTGCCACACCCATGACAATCTTTTATTTCCTCAATAAATATTGTTCACATATTGTCTAGTGACAGCACACCCCACTATTATTCCTTACTGTCCAAAATAAGGGGGTCATATTTTACATTATTGTAAAAAACTTTTCCAGTGTGACTGGCAAAACCCTGTTTTGTTCAGAGTTTTATGAGGTCTGAAACCACAGCCGTCACTGCTGACATTTAGTCAGTAGCCTGAGGTTGTACATTGGTGCTTACAGCTTACAGTTTACCTGTTATGAATGTGCATGTACATGTGATAGGGAGTATAGATTGTAAACTCCACTGGGGCAGGAACTGATATGAATGTTCAAATATTCTCTGTAAAGCGCTGCGGAATATGTTTGCGCTATATAAGAAACTGTTAATAAATAATAAATATCCTTTCCAGACTCACCTTGTCTTGGTGATACCTGCTGGTCCCTACTCCTTGATACCTCAGCAACTTGAGGGCATTGTGTTTGCTGAACCGTTTCTAGTCTCTCGTTCAACCTCTGCTTTTCCTCTTCCAAAGAAGACTTCTCCCTCAGCAGATCAGAATAAGCCATCTCCAGACTTCCACGCTGACCTTCCCATTCATCCTTTTCCAGTCTAAGCTTCTCCAACTCCCTCTGAGAATCTGTCCAGGCTTGGGGTGAAGACGTTACTTGTCCTGCACCTTCCCCTCCTAGGAACTTGTTTACCACCTTCTCCAACAAACTCAGCCTAATTTTTAATGTATCCATTTCTTGACCACGGGTGGTACTTTCACGTTGCAGTTCCCTTATAGAAGTCATTGCTTCTCCAGGTTCAGTGCAGCTGCTTTCCTTTGGACTGGGAACTGTGAAGGTATAGGTACATTGTCCTTGACGGTCATTGGCTCTTCGAAGTTGGGGACTCCCTAGCACCATGCAAAACGCAAGAGACATCATAACTTGAAGGGTAAGCGACCCCATGGTGCAACGCTGTGGAGTATATTGGTGCTTTATAACTGATTTTAAAAAGGAACCAGCAAAAGTACCTGTGATGAAAGGCTCTCGATGTGCAGAGACAGCTAGCACAATGAAGACAAGCTGCTATTACCTACATGAAACTAATCCAAGTTGTTCTGCATTGAGCTTCTCACCACAACATCTCCTTTATACACTGAGGTTGGGCAAGGGATGGGGTGGAGGCGTGCTTAGGAGTGGGGATAGATAAAATGACAAGAATCTGCCAGACTCCTATGTCTGCACTGTGGAGTGTCACCATGCCTGGAGACGGCTCATGTTGCAGCCTCATGCTATTTAGTATTCCTTGCTCTGAAGAAAGCTAAATCAACATGCAAACTTCAGCAGCCTGTTAGGATATTGCTGACAGTCCTGCAGCCAGAATTAAGTTACTATATCACTGAGTATTTTAAGTTGTTATTATTATTACCAATGGTTGGATGAATTTTTTTCAATGTCTCATTTCTAGTATATTAATTGGCAAACTTTAGCATTACATAGTGAAATAATATGTTTTTATTAAAGAGCGACCTTATTTGGCAGTATGTAAAATAACATTACATAAATGAGAAAGGAAAAATAATAAATATAATTGCAGACACTGATGTATAGATGGAAGAAAATAAAACCAATTATTGCAGTTATTGGCCCTTATTCTGGTTGGTGCGGCCAGAGCCGCACACGGGGCTCCGGCCGCACAAACCAATCCCCGCCCACCCTACGGATCGCCACGGCCGTCCGTACACGGACGGCTGGCGATCCGCATAAAAATGGTGGAGGCTACGCCTCCACCATGGTGGGAGCTGCCCCCTGCATTCGATGGTCGTCGACCATCGAAGGCAGGTCCGCACGCCGCGGCAGCTCCCGCAAGCTGAGACCACACGGACAATCGTCCGTGTGGTAGCTTGTATGGGGGCTGAAAGCTGACATCCGGCGACGTCAGCTTTCCGCCCCCATGAGTTGCGTCATGGCCTCATTACCATGCATACGCCCCGCGTTTGCATGGGAACGCCCATGAAACGCGGGGCGTACACATAGGGAAATGAGGGCATGATGCCTCTCACGCCCCTATACGCCCCCTTTGCGGCGGACGAAATACGTCTGCGGCGAAGGGGGCTGCACATGCGCAGATTCACCTCTGCGCATGTGCAGAGTAAAAACATCGGCGGTACGGCCGCACGCGGGCCGTACCGATCCGATTAGAATAAGGGCCAATATTGTGCAAGTAGCAGTATAATCACCCGACTGTATATATGTCTGATTGGAACCTCCTATATTGTCCTGGGGGTATGTTAACCCTATAATTAGAGTCCTCAAATAGTACTGGCCCCTGTAGAAATATCATCTGTGTGGAAAGAAATAGTGAGATTTTCCTCCTTGGGGCTGTTGTCGCAAAAAAGTTGTGGGTGGCTTGAACCCTTGTGTGTAGATTTTAGACACTGGGGGCTAGTATGCCCTCCTTGTTAGTTCTTGCTTAACAGTGTCAGAGCGCTTGATGGTATCCACTTACTGTACATATGCACTATGAGGGTATCTCAGGCCCTATGTCGGTAGCAAAGAGGGATCCAGGACTGGTTTGAACGGTTAATTCTATATAGATGAAGGTTCCAGAGCTGGGTGTCAGAACCATTGTGTGGATGGTTCTTACAGTCTATGGACACTATATGCAGCACTACAGAGACTCCACATACCACCACTGTGCATGTCACATACATCACACCGCTATCACTATATGTATGTACACATATGGAGACTACAGATAACCTTATAATCTCTTGGATGCTTCTTCAAGCCTCTGTCTGTTATTTTATCTGAGAGTGCCACCACCTTTGCTATATATATACTGCTGAACACTGGGAAGGCACCTGGAGCTGATTACAAAGGAGGGGAGAGTGCCGAAATCAACCTGTTTCGGTCAGTTGTCGGTCTACATCATTTCTTTTATTGCAAATCTGAGTGCCGCCCCATTGCATCTGGTGATACTTACCTCTGTATAGGACCCGTTCTGGAGGGCACCTCGGTAGCTGTAATATATAGGATCTTGAAATAACAGGCAGCGGCACTCAATCGGGAAGTTTTCACAAAGTGTATTAACAAATCACAGCATTAAGCCAACGTTTTGGGGATTATACGCCCCTTTGTCAAGGTGTGGTGATACAAATAAAAACGGATAAGTGTTTACCTTAAGTAGGGTGAAAATCACAGTGTCACGGTGTCCAGCGCCAGCCTCCCCGGTGTCGGAGCACAAGCCGGAAGTCTATGCGGCGGAAGTCCGTCATCATTAGGCGGAAGTCCGGGGTCTGGAGCGCTCCGTGGAACGCAAACAATCTGGTTGTTATGGGAACCGTTGCGGGTTTCCTGAATAAGTAAGCTTCACAGCACGGAGTGCAGGGCGCCGGCAACCGCGTCACTGTGGGTGACATAAAGTATGAAAGTGTGAAGATTACACTGATAACCTTCAGTACAGTGTTAAATTAGCGATTAATTTAAGATGCATAACTACAGTTTATGCAATTATATGAATATTGGACCAATGTGCCAATATAACTATGTGTCTATAAAGTGTATAAAAAGCATTAAAAAGCGGGACCTGTGAATCAACTCACCACTGGTTGTTCCCATAACAACCAGATTGTTTGCGTTCCATGGAGCGCTCCAGACCCCGGACTTCCGCCTAATGATGACGGACTTCCGCCGCATAGACTTCCGGCTTGTGCTCCGACACTGGGGAGGCGGGCGCTGGACACCGTGACACTGTGATTTTCACTCTACTTAAGGTAAACACTTTTCCGTTTTTATCTGTATCACCACACCTTGACAAAGGGGCGTATAATCCCCGAAACATTGGCTTAATGCTGTGATTTGTTAATACACTTTGTGAAAACTTCCCGATTGAGTGCCGCTGCCTGTTATTTCAAGATCCTACTGCAATTGTTTCCAGAAGGCACCCGGGTAATCGTATATGCGGGAGAGTGTATATATATATATATATATATATATATATATATATATATAGAGAGAGATAAGGCGGAATTCCAAGAGACTTTTCAAACCAAACTTTAGTGATCAAAAGTGCAAAATCACCATTTTGGGGTTAGAACCCCATCATCTGGATAACAGTGCAGTGTAGATATAAACATATATAGTAGTCAGACGTGTAACCCGCCACACCTCCGCCGGAAATGACGATCCATGACCACGGCCGCGTCACCCGCCGGACCCAACCATCGGTGGGTAGTCATGGCAACAATAATATCAATCTGTGTGACAAAAACAAAGACATCGTGCATTTAAAAATCAATCAATATACACTGAGTTGCCAAATTTTTGTGACCACTTGACACTTATAAGCAGATCAGCCATAACTTCACGTTGTTGCCGTTAGAGGGCGAGCTAGCTATAAAAAGGGAATGCAGGACAAATGAAGCATCAATTGCACTGTGTTGCTTGCAAAGAAATGGGCAAAAAACTTGATTTAACTGAGTTTGAACACGGGATGATTGTAGGCGCTCGAACCATTGGAACCGGTATCAGCAAAATGGCTGCACTTGTAAAGTGTTCGAGAGCAGCAGTTATTAATGTTACAGAGAATAGACTACCAAGCAGAAAACCAGGTCTTAACGTGAGAATGGGGTCGTCACATGCTACTGAATGCTCCATATGAAAGGAGACTTGCCAGAGTTGTCCAGTCCAACAGAAGAGTAACAGTACCTCAAATTGCATTGCAGGGAATCTTAATTAAGGAGCAACTGTCAAGGTCTCTGAACGAACAAATAGTTAGTGGGGATGCAGCCAATTTGTTAGTATTGTATTAGTAAACAGACATTCCAGCAATCTGGGTAGTATAGAATGTTTTGTAAAACCAAACAGTAAATAAAAAAAAAAAACATATTTACCAGTTCTCCGATTGCTGGTTTGTATGGCATGCAAGTATAGGGAGAAAAGATGCTCCCACAATTGTATTCCCCAAAATCCGTTTCCGGATTGCTGTAAACAAGCCAAGATCCACTTGGGGGTGCAGTTGAAGTTCAAAAGGAAGGCTGGCTAATCCTTATTGCTTTTTGTATTTTTAAATATTGTGTGTTTTTTAAATTCAAACTGGCTATTGTCTTTACCTAAAAACCCGAGCGCTTTCTTTCTTGTCTATATTGTTGTCTCTTTCCACTGGGAGTGGTAATCCCTACTAGTTAGCAGCTGGGTTGAACTAGGTTAATGAATTAATTAATTTTTTGTCATTAGCGCTACTTTATATTTTTCCAACTTTTCTGAACTAACTGTTCGCCGCACATTAAACAGTATGGAAGCCGACGACCTGTTCAAAAGCCTCTACTATCTGCCTTGAACAAGAGCAGACGTCTCCAGTTCACAAAGGAGCACAAAGATTGAACAGTAGATGACTGGAAAAGGGTCATGTGGTCCGATGAATCGCGTTTTCAATTAAACCATGCAGATGGCAGGGTGCGATTATGTACAAAACAGCACGAAAGCATGGACCCCAACTGCATTGCCACAACACTTCAAGCTGGTGGAGGCAATATTATGGTTTTGGGGATGTTTTCTTGGCATTGTATGGGTCCTTTGATTCCTGGACTCCCTTTTCTTCATGAAAACATTTTTCTCATCCATATGTACAGAAACAGAGAAATACAAAAAATTGTATAATACTGTTTTACTATATATGCATTTCACTCATGTGAAGCAAACATATAAATAGACCCAGCTCGAGGGACGCTCCATTGGAGTGGCCGCCCTGGGCGCCAACTCCTAAGGGCGGCCTCAGCATGAAGCACCCATGGGCTGTGGGTGCAGCAGTGGAGCGGGCAGTCCGCAGTGTCCGGGAAGCGCTGAGTGAGTGGACACTACGGATAGCGGTGGCAGAATTTGAAAATGCAAAGGTAGGCTGGCCGCTGACTGGCTGAGAGTGTTCTCTCTCTCCGCCAATCGGCGGCCTCAGTCGCTGGCTGGGAGAGAGAGCAGCTTCAAAATTTTGCTTGGGGCGCTAGGAGGCCTAGAGCCAGTCCTGAGTATAAAGTTCAATATGACATTTCATTTGCAATTAACTGAAGTAAATTCTACTGGTAAAATGTGGCAGTGCAGGTTACATCATGGGCTTGATGTAACATGTGCAGAGTTAGATTCGGGTGGGGTTTGTACTCCAAACTGATATCTATATTGCAGTGTAAAAATAAAGCAGTCTGTATTTACTTTGCACAGAAACAAAATACCACCCAAAACTGTGGGGGTTATTCTGGTTGATTCGCAAGGCGAGTCCACCAAACTCCGCCTTGTGAGTGGTGGCCTGACTGCCACCCATTTTACATAAACATCCATTCGCAGTCTGTGGGTAAAAACCCACATCATTTGATGGTCGCCGACCATCGAATAATGTGGAACATGCGCGCATATGTAAGTGTCTCTCAGGTCACTTAGATTTGCATGCACCCTCAGGAGGAAGTGGGCGGGCACAGGGCCGGCGCCACCACTAGGCAAACCTAGGCATTTGCCTAGGGCGCCGGCCACTGGAGGGCGGAAAATGACGCCCGGGTACCTGTCCTACCGGCGCTGTCTATTTCAATCTGGCGGCGGAGGCAGCGGGGGTCCCTGCAGTCTATTAAAAATCACGAGCGCTATCCGCCGGGCTATGCGGAAGCGCTTCTAGTGTGAAAACTCTGGCAGCACGGTGCACGCTGATCTCAGCCAATCAGCGTGCTGCCAGAGTTTTCACACTAGAAGCGCTTCCGCATAGCCCGGCGGATAGCGCTCGTGATTTTTAATAGACTGCAGGGACCCCCGCTGCCTCCGCCGCCAGATTGAAATAGACAGCGCCGGAAGACAGGTACCACCCCACACCTCACACACACCACCCCCCCACCCCCCCACCCCCCCCCCACCCCCACCCCGGCACCGGGGCGCCCCCAGCCCGACTCGCCTGGGGCGCTGCGGTGCCTTGCACCGGCCCTGGGCGGGCAGCTGACATCAGCCAACATATTCACTCCATTGCAATGGCATCTCGCGCTCTTTGCCCGCACTTGATCTCTAGCTATGAGAAAGGAATTTATGTTTTTGGACATTTACATATACTAGACGGAAAATTACTACAGCTTGGCAGCGAACAAATGTAAACACTGCAGATCGCTATGTTCTTCTAATGTGTTGAAAACTACTCTCTATGACTCAACCAATTTCACCCATTTGTTTTATACACTTTCTTTTATGAGTGTACACAAAATACTGTTAAATAGCTATAACTTTTAGTCACAGTGTTCACTACATTTTGTTTTATTTTTATATTCCAGGGTTGCCTACCCTCCCGGAATGGCCGGAGGGTCCCGGAAATCGGGTCCCTCTCCCGGCCCCCCGGAAAGGACAGCAACCATCCCACATTGTCCTGCCTCTCCGCTCCCCGCTGTGCAATGCATAAAATACAGGCACTGCACGGCGGGGCGGGGCTAAAATGGTGCGATCACTCTAGCCACGCCCTAAACTGTTCATCGCGGCCACGGCTCTGCTCCTTTTTCCTCACGTATTTGGCCCCGCCCTCCTGCCATACTGAGCTGGTTGCCCTCTCCCGGAGAGGGCAGCCAGATAGTCGGCAACCATGTTATATTCTAGTAAAACAATAGCAAATCCAGACAATATTTTTGTCCTGAAAATGGAAAAACAGACCTTGTTTTCACAGTGTCACTTACCAGCGCTTACCAGTCTTCCTAGAACACTGTGGACCTTCTTTAATTTGCTTTACACAGGAAACCGATTTCTCTCAGAAAGAGGGCTGGCTGGTAAAGTGTCTTCAGTGCATCTTGGCATCTATTAACAGACAGACAGCTTCATTGGCAGAGGCTGGCTACCTGTTTCCCATGGCAACAAATATCTCTCACTGTACAGAATAACAGTCTCTGTAAACCTTCGTGCACCCTTCTTGCAGTGTATTCATTCATGTGAAAGACTGCAAGATGTATTTCTTCTACTTAACTTATGAGCTGTGCAGCAGTTCTCTTAACTGGATATTATCATTTATACAAAACAAAACTAAAAATTAGGTCGACACATAAAATAGGTCGACGTGGCCATTCAGTCAAAACAAGCATTAGGTCGACATGAAAAAAGGTTTTTCATGTTTTTTAATAAGCTGGTTTTTTATACTTTACTATCCAATTGGCATAGAAAATAATAGTGTGCGAGGCACCATGCCGATCAAAGCGAGCGAAGCTAGCCATGCAAGGGGACGCGGTACACTTATACAGTGTCCATGTCGATTTTAATCAACATAGACACCCAAAAACTTGAAAAATCATGTCAACCTTTTCCATGTGTGCCTAATGATTGTGTCAACCTAATGACCATGTCGAGCGAATGCATGTCAACCTATTTCATGTGTCACCCTAGCAACTGTTGACTTTTAGTGGTCGAACAAATGACTCTCGACTTAAGTTTTGTCGACCCTATAACCCATACCCATCCTATATAGGCTTACTATATATATAGTATTAAAGGATTTCATGGCCCAAACAAGACAACAGGTTGGAAGGTCCTACACAGCATGGGCAAAAAAAGGTTAAGAAATTGTGGTACTCTTTACCTAGAAGGGCGCCCATCGCGAGCATCGCATGCCATTATAATGGCATGCGATGCGACCGATGCGATGCCCGCGATTTTACATAGAAACACATGTTAAAATGTAAATCGCGTCGGTCGCATCGCACGCGACCAAAAAATCGATTTTCCATAGGGAACAATGTTAAATGGCCCACAGAGGCCAAATAGGCACCCTGAAGTGTGAAATGGCCCCCACAATTGTTAACGCCACCCCACGATCAACGTGAACCCGAAGCGTGGCGAGCGGCGGCGGTACGCGTCCTACGACCTTTTCATTCCCCCACTATCCACGTCGGTGTGGAGTTGAGAATAGAAAGTGTGGCGAGCGCAGTGAGCCACCGAGCCCGAAGCGTGGCGAGGGGACGCGGATACCTTCACAGGTATCCGCGTCCCCTCGCGGGCTTCACAGGTGTCCGCGTCCCCTCGCGGGGCTCGCTGCACTCGCCTCGCTTCGGGCTCGCTGCGCTCGTCACACTTTCTATTCTCAACTCCATGCCGACGTGGATAGTGGGGGTATGAAATGTCTCAATTGACCCGATTTTCCATAGGGAACAATGTTAAATGGCCCACAGAGGCCAAATAGGCACCCTGAAGTGTGAAATGGCCCCCACAATTGTTAACGCCACCCCACGATCAACGTGAACCCGAAGCGCGGCGAGCGTGGCGAGCGGCGGCGGTACGCGTCCTACGACCTTTTCATTCCCCCACTATCCACGTCGGCGTGGAGTTGAGAATAGAAAGTGTGGCGAGCGCAGCAAGCCACCGAGCCCGAAGCGTGGCGAGCGCAGCGAGCCCTGCGAGGGGACGCGGATACCTTCACAGGTATCCGCGTCCCCTCGCGGGCTTTACAGGTGTCCGCGTCCCCTCGCGGGGCTCGCTGCACTCGCCTCGCTTCGGGCTCGCTGCGCTCGCCACACTTTCTTTTCTCAACTCCACGCCATTTCACACTTCAGGGTGCCTATTTGGCCTCTGTGGCCCATTTAACATTGTTCCCTATGGAAAATCGGGTCAATTGGGACATTTAACATTGTTCCCTATGGGAAATCGCGGTAATCGCGTCGGTCGCATCGCATGCGATTTTTTACCTTGCGATGCCCAAGATCAAAATCGTGGGCGCCCTTCTAGGTAAAGAGTACAGAAATTGCTTTATTATTTCAGTACAAGATTATTATTTTATATTTCATTTAACAAATAGTTTTGCTTTGGGACATGAGGTCCACTGAACATTTGCAATCCAAAAAAGACAGACTTGTCCAACCTGCGGACATGCCTTGCCACAGTTTTTCTATTAGGGAATGGCAAAAACTATGGCAAGGCATGCTGGGATGTGTAGTTTCACAACAGCTGGAGGGCCGCAGGTTGGACATGCCTGGACTAGATGGTTCCAAGTGGTTCTTATCTGCCATCAAATTCTATGTTTCTGCAATAAAGGCCCCCTTCCACTAGTGCGATATGGCCTGTTTTCGAGCAATTGGGACACTTTTCTGAGACAATCGCATAACAACTGGCACATCGCACATGCTTTTCGTGCTATTGCGATGCCAGGCAAGTTCCCGTGCACCTTCCATCGCAGATCTTAGTGGCTACCACAAACAGGGCCGCCACTAGTAATGTAGTGACTGACCTTCAGCCCGGGACCCCAGCGGAAACCCCCCCCCCCCTCACGCACGCCGGCACCACCCCTCCCCCCCAATTACTATTATACTTACCAGCGGTGGCGGCGGCAGCGCAGCATCTTCTCCCTCCGGGACTCGGGACTCGGAGCACTCACTGCACATTGCAGCCTGCAGAGTGCCGAGCCCCTCTGTATCCTAGGCTCGGCGATCTGCAGGCTGCACTGTGCATTGTGCATGCATGGCCGCCGGGTGGCATTATGCGGGTGCAGGCGTGTGGGGGGGGGGGGGTGTCAGGGAGGGGAGGGGCGTGCCGTGCCACTGTGGGCAGCTGCACCCCTGGCACCCCCCTGGCCACAAATATATATCACAGCCTATTAAGCCCTGCTAGGATCGCATGAGATACAGTTTATGGCAGTGGTTCCTAAACTGTGTGCCGTGGCTCCCAGGGGTGCCTCAGGATACATGCAGGGGTGCCCTTGGTTGGTGGTCCAGGACCAACTCAAATTATTAATGGTTAATTATTTATGAGCAAAACCAGTGCTGGTGGCTGCCAATCATAAAATGTGTACAAACAGAAGCAAATCCTGCCCTTTACCACATAACTGACCCATATGCTGGGTACACACCAGGACGACTAGGGCCCGATTCTGTCAATTTAGATCCAATTCCGACCTGTTGTATGCAGATTCTATGTACTATCGTGTGTTTTTGACATTTATTTGATCCGATTCTGATCCAATGCGCGTACACGCCACTCGTTTGGTCGCATCTTTGGTCCTACGTGCTGCAGGTAGGATCCGGCAATCCCAGGCTGACCGACCGTCAATCGTATGCAGATCGTGAGTGTTTTTTGCCGCCTCCGTCGTCCGTCCGTCGGGGCGTCCGTCGTTTGATCCAGCCTATTTGAGTGGCATTTCCTAAACACTCCCCCGGCACCATATTTTTCCACATAGCAAACAGTGCTGTCTCATCTCCCAGAACAACAACCTGGTATGTTTGCACTCCCAATGCTCTCCTATGCATGCCCACTGTTGCCACCAATGTATATAGTGTGTATAGAACACTGTTTTGGCAACCGTGCACCCGACCTTGTCACTGTTTGCTCGGGTGGGCCCCATGTGTGTATATATACATATAACCATTGTCCACCATTGCAGTATTCCAAGCACTCCTCTCTGCTAGGCCCCATTCACCTGTGTTTGTGTATATAGATATATATATACATATAACCATTGTCCACCATTGCAGTATTCCATGCACTCCTCTCTGCTAGGCCCCATTCACCTGTGTTTGTGTATATATAGATATATACATATAACCATTGTCCACCATTGCAGTATTCCATGCACTCCTCTCTGCTAGGCCCCATTCACCTGTGTGTGTGAATAGCAATCTGAACAATAAAATGTATAGTGGTTTTCATAAAAGTTTATTAACATTCTAAATACTTAAAACATAAGAACTAGGTAAACTGGTAACTAAAACTATAAAAATTTAAATATGAAACAAAACATGGATATAACTATAACTATAAAAATTTAAATATGAAACAAAACATGGATATAACTATAACAACTAAATGGTTTTATCTTTTTACAGTCCCAATGTCCAACGCAAAGGAACAAGAGTTTTTAGAAGGGTTTATTGAAAAATATCGTTCACACGAATGCCTGTGGCGAACAAAATCCAAAGAATATTCAAACAAAATGAAAAGAAACCAAGCCTTGGAGGACTTGGCTCGCTACAGTCTCCCATTTCACCCAGAGGCCAATGTTGAATGGGTGCGGAAACGCATCCAGAATCTGCGCACGGTGTTCTTAAAGGAACACAAGAAGGTGGAGGCTGCAAAGAAGTCTGGTGCTGGAGTCGACGAGATGTATCAAACATCGCTCTGGTACTATGATAGGTTGACGTTCACCCTCAGCCAGGAGTCGATGAGGACAGGAGTAGTCCTGATGGTCGAACAGGAAAACCAAGAAGTCACGGCGCAGGAGGAGGAGAATTCGCAGTCTGCATCGGTGAGTCTATTTTTTTGGCTATATAATTGATTCCTCCTGCCAATCCACAGCCCCCTCCCCATTAAAGTAGGCCATGTACTCTTCCCTCACCTGTTTGGCTCGTGCACTCCCTGTGTAGTGTTGTGTTGGGGTTTGCAAGGAGGATATCTGCACTACCTCCTCTGGCAGTTCTTGGTCTTCTTGGAGTGCTGTGCCTGTAGCCCTTTGCTGTGTGGCTTTTCTGCGGAGCAAATTGTGCAGGACACAGCACGCCGTGACAACCCAGTAAATTTTGTCCACCCTCAGGTTAATGGCAGTGTGGAAAATGCGAAACCGGCTAGCCAGGATGCCAAAAGCATTTTCCACAACACGCCGTGCCCTGGATAGCCTGTAGTTAAAGATCCTTTTGTCATGGTTCAGGCCCCTTTGCGCATATGGCTTCATGACATGCTCGTGCAGGCCAAAAGCCTCGTCTGCCACAAACACAAAGTTAAGCCCCTGTTTAGTTTCCTGGACAGACGGCAAGTGAAGGGTGTTCGCTATGAGCCTTTCGTAGAACTTTGTGTCCTTGAAAGTGCCACCATCCGATGCACGGCCATTCCTTCCTACATCCAGGAAGATAAACTCATAGTTCGCATTAACAACAGCCATTAGTACAATGCTAAAATAGCCCTTGTAATTAAAGTAGTAGGAACCACTATTGATAGGCTGGGCTATGCGGACATGTTTGCCATCAATGGCTCCACCGCAATTTGCAAAGTTCCATCGCTGTTCAAACTCCTCTGCGATGACTTTCCATTCATTCACGCTGGTAGGGAACTGAAATTAGAAGTAAATAGAATTGATTAGTAAACATGTTCAATTTTTTTACAGCTTGGTGACTACCCACCTGCAACCCCAGACCTATCTGTCTTATCTGATAATGCATGCACATCGAGCGAAGCTCCTACTCCGGCACGCACTCCGCCACCCACCCTGGAACCCACTCCACCACTCCCCCGTGCCAAAAAAATGCGTGGCAAAGGAAAAAAAGGAGAAGCAGCAGCACATGAAGAATTTATGATGCGGGCACAGCAAGTCCTGCAAAGAAACCCGGACAAACATGACAACTACTTCACTTATGTGGCAGAGTGTGTTCGCAACATGGCTCCGGACCAGCAACTTACTTTTAAAAGTTATGCATGGAGTTGGTGTATAATGGCAGTTTAGGGTATCTCAACAGTGGCACTAAAATAGTTGGCATGGGTAGTGCACCAGACACATCACTGTCATTAGAATCACCAGTGCCTACTCCGCCTGCCACCGTACCAGGCCAGTCGAGCACAATTCCAACACATACCCAGTCAACACCTACACAGCCTTCTCAACCCCCCCAGTACCGTCAATTCTACAGTTCTTTACTGATAGAAGATCCAGAGTCTCCTGTTTTTGAGGATCTGTCTTAAAAAATAGGCTATTTTATCATTTACCATCGACATGGTCTCAGCTGCAGGTATGTGATGGCCACTGCTCACATGGCGTATGGCGCACATCAATGGGGCCGGGACCATTGCATCTGCGCCATGCGCCATGTGGGACGCAGCCTTTACATATCTGCCGCAGACATCCTCTGCCACACAAGGGCCACAGTGTGTGTTTTTTTTTTTATATATGCTGCTACCTGTACCTGCATTACCAGAGGGAGAACAGGATTCTCCTCAATCTGGAGAGCAAACTCCATTTATTGCCCTTTTGTCTTTGCCAATAGTATGGGGTACTGTGCGGCAGACATGGTCTCAGCTGCAGGTATGTGATGGCCACTGCTCACATGGCGTATGGCGCACATCAATGGGGCCGGGGCCATTGCATCTGCGCCATGCGCCATGTGGGCCGCAGCCTTTACATATCTGCAGCAGACATCCTCTGCCACACAGTACCTTATCCCTACTGTTGTAAGGGCCTGTTTCAGAAGTTACCAGAGTGTCTTTTTTTTTCTTTTTATATGCTGCTACCTGTACCTGCATTACCAGAGGGAGAACAGGAATCTCCTCAATCTGGAGAGCAAACTCCATTTATTGCCCTTTTGTCTTTGCCAATAGTATGGGGTACTGTGCGGCAGACATGGTCTCAGCTGCAGGTATGTGATGGCCACTGCTCACATGGCGTATGGCGCACATCAATGGGGCCGGGGCCATTGCATCTGCGCCATGCGCCATGTGGGCCGCAGCCTTTACATATCTGCAGCAGACATCCTCTACCACACAGTACCTTATCCCTACTGTTGTAATGGCCTGTTTCAGAAGTTACCAGAGTGTCTTTTTTTTTCTTTTTATATGCTGCTACCTGTACCTGCATTACCAGAGGGAGAACAGGATTCTCCTCAATCTGGAGAGCAAACTCCATTTATTGCCCTTTTTTCTTTGCCAATAGTATGGGGTACTGTGCGGCAGACATTGTCTCAGCTGCAGGTATGTGATAACCACTGCTCACATGTCGTATGGCGCACATCAATGGGGCCGGGACCATTGCATCTGCGCCATGCGCCATGTGGGCCGCAGCCTTTACTTATCTGCGGCAGACATCCTCTGCCACACAGTAGCCCGTACTTATTGGGAAAGTTTAAACTGGGTCATACATACTTAAATCTTTATATATAGTGTGTGTTTTTGTACAATATCTTTTATATATGGTATTATAATATATTTGTGTTGACACAATAAATCTATTTACTATTTTACATGTTTTACCTATGAAAGGCCTAAAAAACCTGTTTCTGTCCTAGGCAACAGTACCTATTACTAAATTATAAATAAAAATATTTTGTTTGCACAATAAAGTGTACGGTGTATATTTCATCCTTACCTTGCAATACTGGTACTGTAGCACCTTCACAATGGCTTTGCAGGTCTCCGGGATGATGAGGCCCAAAGCTTACGGGGAGATGAGGGATCCAAACTTTAGGTCAGTAAGAGACCGTCCTGTCGCCAGAAACCTCAGGGTCACCACCAGCCGTTCCTCAGCAGGGATAGCCATGCGATACTTGGTATCCTGCTTCTCGATGTGGGGAGTCACCAGACGCAGCAATTCCTGGAATGTGGCATCATCCATCCTCAAGAAGTTACGAAAATCGTCTGGGTTATTTTGCCTGATGTCCCTGAGCAGTGGCATGTGCGAACGAGTCTGACGCTGAAGTAGCCACTGCTTTGTCCAGCATGACCTTTCTCTCCTGCGCTGGGCTCTCTGACGCCTGAGCTTCAACACTGCATAATAGAGCAGGTACTGTTGCTGGTGACTACCCATCACTGCATTCTCCATAGTGCAGGGTTAAAAGACACTTTGTAATGGCAGGCAAAACAAAGTAATGTGTAAATAGCTATGTCCAGCGTTCAGCAGGTATAAACCAAGCCTCACTAGTAACAAAGCAGAAATACACTGGTTTAAAATGGCTGCTGCTATTCCTATCCCCCTCTGCTAGTCCTATCCCCCTCTGCTAGTCCAGCCCCTTCATTCAAATTTCAAAGGCCAATCTGACGACGGTCGCATGTGTTCTTGCAAAAAAACAAAAACCAGCGATCCGACCGTCTTAACGACCATCGCGGGCGCATCGGGATCGGATCTAGATCGTTCCGCAAAAAAACCACAATTTTTGCTAATCGTTTGCTGGGGACTGCCTGGGAGCTCCCGGGAAGTCCAAGGGAAATCGTTCCATGGTCGTCTATCGGTCGTGGACGACGGTGGTCGTCCTGGTGTGTACCCTACATAAGACTCGCATATAAACCCAATCTAATTATGTTAATTTGCAGTGAAAAAAATGTGATACTCTAGGGTGCCGTGATTCAAAATAGATTGGGAACCCCTGGTTTATGCAAAAGGAGAGCATACAATGTATCATATGCGATCCTGTCCCTCTGGAAGGTCCCGCCCACATTGCAAGCAAAACACATGCAACCAATTGCTGAGATACATCTCACTAGTGGATGGGGCCTTAAGTGGATACAGAAAAAAATCCTTAAGGTGGCCATACACTAGGGCAGCGGTTCTCAAACTGTGGGTCCTGACCCCAAAGTAGATCCCCACCTCCTCAGTATGGGGTCGTGACGCCATGTTGCTGACCATCAGGCTGATGACTTCTCTAATGTCAGTCACTGATTCAAGGAGTCTGATAAATCTGTTGAGTTGTCTGATACTTCAGGCTCCTCCCATCATTTTGTGCCTCCACAATGCTGCCATGTATGTGCTGTCTGCTGACTACACATGTGATGTGATGACCTTCTGCAGTAACTTGCTGGGGTCCTGTCATTATTTTTTATTGTTTGTTGGGGTCCCAGAGCAAAATAGTTTGAGGTCCCCATGCACTAGGACAATTTATCTGACACTTGAAATTGCATCAGATTTCCCTTGAACTCCCCAGTAGCTTCCCTGGGACCTGCATGTCAGATTTTGTACTTGAGGGTTTATATTGTATAATATATATTGCATGCAATTTATCAAACTGTGACAAATCACATGGCATTTATCTTACTGCATACACATGTATCTCTTACTAACTGCTTTGGGGCTCATCTACATTTGGATAAAGTCATTTGAAAAGATTCCTCTCATATGTAGCAGTGCACACTCACGCTTCTAGGTGCCACGTGCACAATCTCTTTTCACAATCTCTCCATATATGGAACTAGACACGCCCTTTGGGTGGTGCATGACACGCCCCCTCAATGGGGCGCTGTGCAAAATTCTACTACCAACTATAATCTCCCTGAAACTTTTCAAAAGTAGGCAAGTATGCATGATAGCCAGTCATATGGTCGACAGTCACAAGGTCGACAGGGTGAAAAGGTAGACAGTCAAAAGGTTGACAGGGTTTAAAGGTCGGCAGACAATATGTCGACATGGCCAAAATGAGTCTATGATCAGTCCGGATACAGTTTTGGCTTCTCTACACCTCTATGGGCTCCCCACTCAGAGGGGGGTCCCCTTTCACTTAAGGGAGATCCCCAGACTGGGGTTCAGGTGGTCCAAATCGGATCCCATTGTCACTTCGTGGGTCCCTTTTATGTGTTAGGCCTTTTTCAAGGTTTAAACCTTGAAAAAGGCCTAACAAGCCGAAGCGCGTTGGTAACTGACCAGAGAGACTTCACAAACAATTGACATCACACTTTTAATTGGTTAATTGGGGGATTTAAGGCGCTTGGGAAAAGGTATATTAATATAACAATGTATAGCAATGTGCTTGCCTGTGAAAAGAAAATTTGGTTAAAAAGCTTTTGGTTAAAACGTATACAGCTCTTTTCCGAGTACTGTTTTGTTAGGTATTTTTTGTTATTATGGTGGATGCTCCGAGGATCACACTTGGGTGAACAGACCTACACTGTCCCTACAATACCTTTCCTGCGTCTTGCGGGGATCTTGTGCAGGGCTGTCACTCTTGATGTTCTTGCGCCTCCGTCTCCCGGATTTCTCCGTCCAATCGCTGTGACCGGAAGTTCGGGTAGCGTGTTTCCGGCTCTTCGTTCCACGCTCCCGGCAGTGTTCAACCAACGCGTTTCGAGTTTAGCAAGGATGCTGGACCCTTGTTGGGACTTGTATTGCGATAAATTTCAAACTTGATGGGTTTCAGGTGGTACAAATCAGATCCCATTTTCACTTTGTGGGTCCCTTTTATGTGTTAGGCCTTTTTCAAGGTTTAAACCTTGAAAAAGGCCTAACAAGCCGAAATGCGTTGCTCACTGACCAGAGAGACTTCACAAACAATTGACATCACACTTTTAATTGTACAGAATAAAGCTACCCCACACCAAAGAAGGTAACATTACAGCCCTGAGTGACCCGCTAGATCCCATGAGAGCCTAGACCCACTGAAGTGATGTCACAGCCGGAGACGGAGCATGGAGTGAGTTCCAGAACCACCCACCAGCACCCATCCGAGATGCATCTCGCTGAAGGACAGGCAACTGCATCCAGGAAAGTCAGGACACAGGCAAGCGCGGACTGGAAACGGGGCACCACTCCGAGACCATGAGTTATTGCACAGCACCGCAACACCTACCCAGCGGGACGCCGCTAGGAAGTTTTTGCTCAGTTACACGCAGTTACCACATGGAATATGAGATTGTAAAGGGGTTCAGCACAAATCGCCTTAAGCCCAAAAGCTCCCTCCAACTCTGCCACACTATTGAGACTAACCCCTCAAACTGGTTATTTTTCACTGCAATTCACCAAGGGAGACCGTGGGCCCCACATAAAAGGGACCCACGGAGTGACAAAGGGATCCGATTAGGACCACCTGAACCCCAGTCTGGGGATCTCCCTAAAGTGACACTACAGTGAAAATTCCCACTAAGTGGGGACCCCATAGAGGGGAAACGGTCATCTGTCAGACCAGCCTTAGGTCGACAGTCATTAGGTCGACCCCGGAAGGTCGACTGTCCCCAAGGTCGACAGGGTTAAAGGTCGACATGGCTCAAGGTCGACATGACTTAAGGTCAACATGGGCCAATGTCGACATGGTTTTAAGTCGACAGTCATTAGGTCGACATGAGTTTTTCACTGTTTTTTGAGCCGGCATGTGCCGACAGGCGGTATTTCATGCCCTACCATCCACTAGGGCGTGGTGGGAGAATAAAATAGTGTGCCGAGTGCAGCGAGGCACCGTGCCTGAAGCATTGCGAGCGAAGCGAGGGACTGCGAGGGACTCCAACTGTGTGTCCATGTCGACTGTGTCGACATGCGGGTAAAAAACCAGTGAAAAACTCATGTCGACCTAAAACCAATGTCGACCTAAAACCAATGTCGACCTTGGGCCATGTCGACATTGAGCCATGTCGACCTTTAACCCTGTCGACCTTAGGGACAGTCGACCTTCCGGGGTCGACCTAATGACTGTAGACCTAAGTCTGTTCTGACAGATGTACCGCTTCCCCATAGAGGTGTAGAGCAACACCATTTAAGCCCAAACATCCAGAAAGAGTCACTGCCTTCATGACTCAAACTCCAGTGTTTACCCACCGCTGAACTGACATTGCCAATAAATAAATCAACATTAAGCACTCACAATCTGTATTCTGACCCCATTTTTCTACACCACTCTCGTTTTCATTACAATAGTATACAGGCAGTGCTTTAGCTCACTCAATAATCTTCTATATAAAGCTATGTAGAAGAGGCGGTACTTGTTTCCTAGCACGGCCACAATCGCGGCCATCGGGGGTAATTTTTAGTGGCCTGCGACGCGACCGACGCGATGTCCCCGATTTTTCCATTGAAATGCATTGAAAACAGTGAAAATCGGGTCGGTCGCGTCGTGTGCGGCTAAAAATGCTTAAATGGTCCACACGCGATGGCCGCGATTTCCCCATAGGGAACAATGTTAAATGGGTAACTTTACCCGCGATGACCGCGATTTCCCATAGGAAACAATGTTAAATGGGTCAATTTACCCAAATCATCATAGGGAAGAATGGTAAATGGGCCAGAAACCCCCCAAAAAACCCCTGACCAGTGAAATGTACCCCCAAAAGTAGTTTACGCCACCCCGCGATCAACGTGAACCCGAAGCGTGGCGAGCGCAGCGAGCCCGCGAGGGGCGGCGGTACGCGTCCTCCGACCTTTTCATACCCCCACTATCCACGTCGGCGTGGAGTTGAGAATAGAATAGTGTGGCGAGCGCAGCGAGGGGACGCGGATACCTTCACAGGTAAACGCGTCCCTTCGCGGGCTTCACAGGTGTCCGCGTCGCCAAGGACACCTGGGAAGCCCGCGAGGGGACGCGTATAACTGTGAAGGTATCCGCGTCCCCTCGCGGGGCTCGCTGCGCTCGCCATGCTTCGGGCTCGGTGGCACGCTGCGCTCGCCACACTATTCTATTCTCAACTCCACGCCGACGTGGATAGTGGGGGTATGAAAAGGTCGGAAAACGCGTACCGCCTCCCCTCGCGGGCTCGCTGCGCTCGCCACGCTTCGGGTTCACGTTGATCGCGGGGTGGCGTCTAGTACTTTTGGGGGGACATTTTAATGTTCAGGGGTGTTTTTGGCCCATTTGTTCCCTATGATAATTTGGGTAAATTGATCCATTTCACATTGTTTCCTATGGGAAATCGGGGTCATCGCGGGTAAATTGAGGCATTTAACATTGTTCTCTATGGGGAAATCGCGGGCATCGCGTCTGGCCCATCGCACCCGATTTTTTAGTGCATGCGATGCCCGCGATGGCCCCGATTTTACCCCCGATGCCCGCGATTATGATCGTTGTGGCCGTGCTAGCGAACAAATGTAAACACTGCAGTTCGTAATGTTCTTCTAATGTGTTGAAAACTACTCTCTATGACTCAACCAATTACACTCATTTAAGTTTTATACACTTTCTTTTATGAATGATGCCTGATTTTGCGCCTGATTTTGGTCTTTACTTTCTTTTATGAGTGTACATGAAGTACTGTTTAATAACTCTGACTTTCAGTCACAGTGTTCATTACATTTTGTTTTATATTTATAATGTAGTAAAACAATAGCAAATCCAGACTATATTTTTGTTCTGAAATGGAAAAACAGACCTTGTTTAACAGTGTTGGATTCTGCCCATCGCTTGCCATTCTTCCTGGAACACTGTGAACCTTCTTTAATATGCTTTACACAGGAAACCGATTCCCAGCTCTCAGAGAGAAGCCCCACTGCTAAGCCCCCATTGCTCCTGAGTAAGGTGTGTGGTTTCCACACTAAAACGCGTCAAGCTCGCAAAGAGTTGCCTATTCTTATTATACTTACCATTTGGTTCTGGACCAGAGACACCAAGCCTATAACCAATAGGCCAAAGCCCATTGTCTATGATTGACAGGGCCGGCGACAGGGGGGTGCCAGGGGTACAACTGTCCCAGGCCCCAGCCTCTGGAGGGGCCCGGGCAGCTGTCCATAGTGGCACGGCACCCCCATGCCCCCCACACCCGCACAAATGCCCCCACCCGGCGGCCAGGCTCGCACAATACACAGTGCAGCCTGCAGAGCACCGAGCCTAGGATACAAAGGGGCTCAGCACTCTGCAGGCTGCACTGTGCAGTGAGTGCTCCGCGCCCCGAGTCCCGTGAGAAGATGCTGCTGCGCTTCCGACATCACCGCTGGTAAGTTTGTGGGGGGGCGAGGCAGGGTGCCTTCGCGTGCGAGGAGGGGTGCTGGCGCACGCGAGGGGGGCGAGTGCCACTGGGGCCCCTGATGAGTGACATCTATGCTAGGAGATCTTGCTAATTCCAGATGTACCCCCATGGACTGACCAACACTAGGTAATTAATTTGTTGCTGGGCATTCAACCGGAACCCTTGACCACATGATTACCAGCTCTGCATGACCTATATAATCGGAATCCACAGTGGTCCTATAATTGGGAGTTATATGAATTTATTTTCGTGACATTTATATTTTATCTGTGTTCATGAATGAATTGCTTTTAAGATTAACCATATTTCTCTTTTAACAATAAATCAGCTTTATGAAATTACTGAATGTGTGTTTATAGTCTATTCAGTGAAACTCAGCGCTGTTCATAACCACTCTGTACATAAGCACTCTGTACATAACCACTCTGTACATAAGCACTCTGTACATAAGCACTCTGTACATAACGACTCTGTACATAAGCACTCTGTACATAAGAACTCTGTACATAAGAACTCTGTACATAAGCACTCTGTACATAAGAACTCTGTACATAAGAACTCTGTACATAACCACTCTGTACTGTACATAAGAACTCTGTACATAAGCACTCTGTACATAACCACTCTGTACATAAGCACTCTGTACCTAAGAACTCTGTACATAACCCAGGGTTGAAGAAAAAGGGGGCAGTGTAATTCCTGATGAAGAATAATCTTCACCTGGGTACACAGGACCCGGCGCTCCGTAAATATCAAAAAGGAGTAATTAAATATACCAGAGTGTATTCTGAGATAATACTTAATCTTCTAACCAACTGCTGCATACATCCAGTGAGTTAGCCAGGACTCACAGAAGAGGAAAAAACTAGAAAATGTGCAGTTGGATGCTAATGCGCTGTTGGAAGAGTAAATGCTGATTTTATCCACTGAAAAGAAATGAGTTCGGACACACTGCTACAAATGTAACAATTTTATAGTAAAATAAAAGCACACAGAAATTCACAATACATACAGTTAATAAAAGAAAAAAAGAAAAAGCATAAAATGTAATAAAAATGACAGCCAATATTAGGATTCCAATATCAAGATCATTTTTCCCTATAGATGGGGGTATATATATGATGTGGGTCTCCTGTTGTTACTTTTGTACCGGTCTAAAGTGCTTTAATTAGCAGCAAATAAATCTGGGCAAATCAGTAGGATTTAACGTTAGTCCAAGCATATAATTTATGTGGAGTGCAGACAGTCCATCCTTATTAGCATGTAAGCAGAACACGCAGATCTTCAATAATTTAGAGGTGGGGCTGATAGCACAAGTTTGACAGATGATTTAAGTCATGGATCGTGTGTCCACAATGGAAATGTCGATTGCAGATAATGTGCTCACCTACTGAAAGCTGAAGTCCGATCCTGGGTGGGCGGGATAAGGTGTGGAGTCCGCCGGCTGTTTGTTGTATCGAAAAGCCGGTAAATACCTTTAATTGGTACGCTCGTTTCTATGAGCCGCCGCACTCATGTCCCAGGAGCCGGGCAGTGGGTCACTTGTATGCTGCTTGTATCCGGTGCTGCAGGGCACATCCAGGTAAACGCTCTGTGTTTAGCGTGGTGCGGCAGAGCTTGGCCCGACAAGCAGGAGAATCAACAGGAGACAGGATTTGTGTCAACGCGTTTCGTAAACCTTTGTGTACGGGGACATTTTTCAAGACAGGTAACACCTCTTGGTAGGGAGGCTATTTAAAGGCTGACAATTTTCAGCCCTTAAATAGCCTCCCTACCAAGAGGTGTTACCTGTCTTGAAAAAGTTCCCCGTATCACAGCAAATACATAGTTACGAACAAAAAAACCAACACATTGCATATAGAAAATACTCCCAAAATATATGGTTACTACTTCAATATAAGAATATCTGGTACTTATGTAATATCTGGACTCCCGTTTTTCTTATGAGACCGCGTCCCCTCGCTTCGGGCACGGTGGCTCGCTGCGCTCGCCACACTATAGAAAATCAACTCCATGCGTAGTTGGATAGTAAGGGTATGAAAAAATGGGGTGCATTTAACATGGGAGCCCAGATAATACATAAGTACCGAATATCTTGCAACAACAAGCATTTAAGCATAGACACGTGGTTTGGGAAGAGTGTGACATGCTCCTTCCTACTGTAATCTCCATGATTCTAGTTTTCAAATGAAGGCAAGTCTGTCATGCCTGTAATTTGGGATTATGTTATGGCCTGGTATCAACCATTCTAAAAAAAGACATTTAGAAACCCCACTCTAGATATCCTAGAGGGGTGGTGAGCATTGCTGCAGTGCTGCACCCTCTCATTTTCGGTCCTGGTAACTCAACTGCAATCGGACACAAAGATCTCGGAAGAAGGAGAGGAGTTGAGGAGATTTGTGCTTCCTAGATGCAGACTGTTGCACCCTCTGCCTCATGACTTCCATGCAAAAAAACAAGCTTTGGGCTTACATGAAGGATATTCTTGGCCTCAAAGCCTGAATTATCACCTAACGGTACTCGCGCAACTGGTGAAAACTTGACCATGCACATGGACAGCTATTATGCTCATGTCTATAGTTCCCACAACCAATGGGGCTCTTTCTTCCCCTGGACCTTCTGTTCGCATCTTGGAATAGCTTGCTGGATCATCTGGGTCTTCTTCGGGGATGTCTGGTGGACATTTTCCATCGCATCCTCACTCCAGAGACAGTCATTTGCAAAGTGTCATAGCTGCTGACACTTCTTACACCCCGTCTCCCAGCACTCTTACTTGCCATGCTGGATCGACTGCTACACCACCTTCACGGCGTCCTCTCCTGTCACTTTCATCCACCCACTCTTGTCCTTAGCCAAACAGGGGTGGATCTGCTCTGGAGCAGTACGCTGGGGTGGGGGGTGTCTTCCTGGGGACATTCTACATCTTGTCCACTTTTCATATCCTGCTGACTACGCCAAATGTATTTATTTATTTATTTACAGTTTCTTATATAGCGCAGCATATTCCGTTGCGCTTTATGTAAGGAGTGGTGGGGAGTGCAGTGTAGTGCCTGCTGCTGTCCAGATGTAGCTGGACCACTTACCTGGTGCTCCACACTCTCACCTTCAGGCTGTGATGAACCCCAGTCCTGGTAATTCGCCTGCAACCAGACACAAGGATCTAGGAGGAAGGAGGGGAGTTGAGTACTATACCTCCTAGATGCAGACTGATGTTTCCTCCGTCCTACAAAGTACCCGCAAAAAATGAGATATGGGCTTATGTGAAGGTCATCCGTGGCACTCTTGGCCTCAGAACCCAAATTATAACCTAATGGTACTCGCGCACCGGTAAAAACTCGACCTTGTAAGGTCCACCATCCACCCAGAATGAAGGTGGATAGAAAGCATCAAACACACAGAGACAGATGGACAGAGATGACACTCACCATCCTCAGACTTGTACTTTCTCTCAACTTACAGAGCCCTGTAAGGAGACCAAATCAACACCACCATGCAGGGCCTAGCACTACCTAGTGTGACATGCAACTATCTGAACTGCAACTCAGTGTGTGTGGTGTATAACAAACTGTAGCAACTCTAAAACAAACTCTGCACTGCACGGGAAACAACATAATTAGCATAATATCACAGCACAACACTAGGAAAAGGCTGATTTTGTAGAGATGGGAAAATCTGTAAGGGATTCTTTGGCAGAGTGGAGGAACTTGGAAGGAATGCAGGAGAAGTGGGAAAAATTAAAAAGGGCAATACTAAAAGCAACAGAACTTTGTGTCCAAAGAGTTAGGAAAAACACTAGGAAAAGGAAGCCAGTGTGGTTTGCAAAAGAAGTAGCAAGTATAGTGAAAGCAAAATAGTTGGCCTTTAAGAAAGCAAACGCAGAATAATGAGGACAAAGAGGTGTATCTTGTTACAGGGGCGGATCTAGAAGAAAATTAGGTACTTGTGTATTATCACTGCGCCCACTACTCCATTTGCGTAGATGGCTATTCACGATAGTGAAATCGCATCGCATTGCATGCCATATTGTATGGCATGCGATACAATGCGATTCTCCTATCTAATGTATTCACTGCTCTGTGTCAGTGAATCCATTAAAAAGATAGGATGCGATAAAAAATCACATCGCATGCCATTATTGTATGGCATGTGATGCAATGAGATATTGGTTGTGATGGAACCTAGAATAATGTCATTTAATGGTAAAATGACATATCGGGGGAAATTTACTAAGAATACGAATGCAAAAAGTTGCATTCGTATTCTTAATACGAATAAATACGACAGCATACCTCTTATGCTTTGTCGTGTTCCGGAGGGGGATTTACAAAGCAGTCATATACGACCCCATCGGGGTTGGGACGGGCCTAACTCGCTCCTTCGAACGCGGCGACTAAAGGAGAAGCCTAGCACCCTGCAGCCTGCAGTCACCTGCCCGGGACGGCCAACAGAGCTAGTGTAGGGCTTTGCCGTGGCCGTTCTAAACAGCGGTCACGGCTGAGGGCTCAGCCCACCACCAACATCCTTATGTCCTTGTATCCGGTCGATGGGTTCACACCCAGATCCATAACAAAAGAGAGAGAGAGTACAAAGAGAGAGAGGAGTGCAAAGAGAGAGAGATAGAGAAAGATAGTGCAGAGAGAGAGAGAAAGAAGGAGAGTGCAGAGACAGAGAGCGGAGAGAGAGTGCAGGGAGAGAGAGAAGAGGAGATAGAGAAGGAGAGTGCAGAGAGAAAAAGAATCAGAGTGCAATGAGATAGAGAGGAGAGTACACAGAGAGAAAGAGAGGAGAGTGCAAAGAGAGAGAGAGGAGAGTACACAGAGAAAGAGAGGAGAGTGCAAAGAGAGAGGAGAGTACAGAGAGATAGAGAAGGAGAGTGCAGAGATAAAGAGAATGAGAGTGCAGAGAGAGAGAGAGGAGAGTGTAAAGAGAGAGAAGGAGCGTTCAGAGAGAAGACGAGTGCTGAGAGAGTAAGAGAATGAGAGTGCAGAGAGATAGAGGAGAGTGCAGAGAGAGAAAAGTAGAGTGCAGAGAGAGAAAAGTAGAGTGCAAAGAGAGAGAAGGAGAATGCAAAGAGAGAGGAGAGTGCAAAGAGAGAGAGTGGAGAGTACAGAGAGAGATAGAGATGAGAGTGCAGAGAGAGCGAGAAGGAGAGTGCAGAGAGAGAGAGGAGTGCAAAGAAAGAGAGAGAGGACAGTGCAGAGAGAGAGAGAGGAGTGCAGAGAGAGAAGGAGAGAGCAGAGAGAAAGAGGAGAGAGAGAAGGAGAGTGCAGAGAGAGAGAGTGAGAAGAAGAGTGCAGAGAAAGTGAGGAGAAAGAAGGAGAACAGCAAGTGAGATAGAAAGGGAGAGAGGGTTGAGACAGGTATGTGTGTCCACGACCCATGCTTGTTGTACTGAACCCTGCACCCTCCACTTCTTCCCTACAAGAACAAGTGTACCTAAGACAGCAGGGTGGCAGCAGGCTTTCCAATGGTCAGTGCCAGGATATCAAGGAGGCAGCAGCGGCTGTGGTCCCATGGCGGAGGTTGCGGCAGGGTCACTGGTCTCATGGAGCCGGAAGCAGCAGGACCCATGGTAACTGAGGCAGCGGATCCTGCGGAGGAGGTTGCAGTGGCAGTTCCCACAGAGGAGCTGCGGCAGGTCCCATGGACCTGGGTCATTGGGCGCATTACATGGAGAGTACTGGCCGGGCAGCCCGCAGCAGCAGGTCGCATAATCAGCTCCTCCTCTCTTCTGATTCTCACGCCGAGGCAGTCAATAGAGCATGAGATCAAGCCCCGGCAGCAGCATTAATAGAGGAGGTTTTTAAAAGTAAAAAAAAGTGACAGAAATGACAGGGGGGACACTCCCAGGTCCATCGACCAGGGAGCCTTACATCAGTAGTAGGGAAGTTGATGGAAACACTCTTAAAACAAAGAGTTGTAGAATATCTCGAAACCAGCAATTGACAGGATCCGAAACAGAATGGGTTTACTGGGGGAAGATCATGTCAAACAAATCTTATTGACTTTTTTGACTGGGTGACTAAAGTGCATCGTAAGCATGTCAGCTGAAGCATGAGCTTGACTGGAGAGAAGTTTTAAAACCATCTCCTCTCCTATTTTACAGGTACATGAATCCCATTTTCAACATCTGATGCTTTTCATTTAAAGTACAGTCTGCATCAGTGGCGGAAAAAACAACAAATAGAACTGCGCAGTATAGGGGGAAATAGTATATGCAATTTAATTATACCAATATAAAACTCAAGTAAAACATACACAAACAAAATTAAAACACAATTTATGTGCACAACCGGTTGTGTCAGAATTAATAGGTTTAAAACCAAGTAGATTTTGCTTCCTTAATTTCTCATGGCCGTGTTAGTATGTTAGTTGTAAAAGATACTGATTAGGTCACAGTCTTGGTATGGATTAGTAGATATTACTGTCCAGGTTTTGTTATGTCTGGCCAGACAGTATTATGTTAGGGGTACCTTACAGCTGCCACCTGTGGTTCCTCCGGCCTCCCAGTGGATGGTGCTGAATCACCTGTGTTTGTCCAACTATGTCTGGAGTCGCCTTCGGACTTGTGGGCTGATAGTAAGCCTGTATGGATTCCCCTATGGTGCAAAAAAGATTTTGTAAATATCCAACGCGTTTCCCCGCCTCCGTTTATGGTCTCAGCGGCTTTCTCAAGGAAGAAAAGTAGAAGGTAGCACTTTATGGTCTCAGCGGCTTTCTCAAGGAAGAAAAGTAGAAGGTAGCACTTGCTACCTTCTACTTTTCTTCCTTGAGAAAGCCGCTGAGACCATAAACGGAGGCGGGGAAACGCGTTGGATATTTACAAAATCTTTTTTGCACCATAGGGGAATCCATACAGGCTTACTATCAGCCCACAAGTCCGAAGGCGACTCCAGACATAGTTGGACAAACACAGGTGATTCAGCACCATCCACTGGGAGGCCGGAGGAACCACAGGTGGCAGCTGTAAGGTACCCCTAACATAATACTGTCTGGCCAGACATAACAAAACCTGGACAGTAATATCTACTAATCCATACCAAGACTGTGACCTAATCAGTATCTTTTACAACTAACATACTAACACGGCCATGAGAAATTAAGGAAGCAAAATCTACTTGGTTTTAAACCTATTAATTCTGACACAACCGGTTGTGCACATAAATTGTGTTTTAATTTTGTTTGTGTATGTTTTACTTGAGTTTTATATTGGTATAATTAAATTGCATATACTATTTCCCCCTATACTGCGCAGTTCTATTTGTTGTTTTTTCTGTTAACTAACTTGGGGAATTGAGCTGTCCCCCACAGAACAGCAGCAGTCTATGAGGTGTGATAGTCCGTGCTACTGTATATTACGGATTAGGTAGGTCAAGCCACCCGCAGCGCAGGACTTAATCAAAATTTTTCGCTTCTGCATCAGTGGCGGCTCGTACCTTATTGGGGGAGGGGGGCTGCCTCTGACCATAGCAGGGGTACCGCGATTCAGGCACCCCCCTCCCCCTGTTGCCGCCACCGCTGCCTCTGCTGCTACCTCCTCTCTTCTGTGCTGTGATGACAGGCGCTGGGACTGGCACCTGGAGTCTCCCCTGTCTCGCACACTGCATAGCAACCTAAAACTGTACTGTTCCTGCTTAACTGTTACCTACCTGGCTGTTGGCTGCCTAGGCACTGTGCAACTTGGTGGGTAGGTGTTCCCTGCATCTACAATCCCCAGGGGACATCGAGCATATACCTGTATGTGTTATGTATATCTGTACTGTCACTGTTTAACTGTTACCTAAACGGCTATAGCACAGCAATACAAATCAAATTCCTAATATACGCAAGTATAAGTATATGGCCAATTAATCTGATTCTGATTCTGATTAGAGGAATGGTCAAGAGCACGGCAACTACAGTTTAATGATAAAAATTTCAAAATCAAGCACTTGGGTCTCAAAAATCCAAAGACTAAATATAGTATAAATGGCACTATAATATACTATACTACTGAGGAAAAGAGGCATCTAGGTGTCGCTATTTCAGGGGACTTAAAGGCAGGTAGGCAATGTAACAAAGCAATGAAGAAGGCACGTCAGGTGCTTGGTTGCATAGGGAGAGGTATCAGCAGTTGAAAGATAGAAGTAATACTTCCACTGTATAGGTCATTAGTACAACCTCATCTAGAGTACTGTGTTCAGTTCCTGAGGCCATATCTCCAGAAGGATATAAATACTGTACAAAGAAGGGCAACTAAAATGGTGCATGGCCTACATCACAAAACATGCCAGGAAAGATTAAAAGATCTTAACATGTATACTTTAGAGCAGAGAAGGGAAAGGGGGGATAGAAACTTTCAAATATATCAAGGGTTTTTAACAAAGTACAGGAGGGAGACATTCTTTACAGGAAGAAGAGCAACAGAACACAAAGACATGCACTGAAACTAGAGGGAGACAGATTCAGGGGAAATTTGAGGAACAATTGCTTCACAGAAAGAGTAGTAGATAAATGGAATAGCCTCCCATCAGAGGTGGTAGCAGAAAATACAGTAGAACAATTCAAACATGCTTGGCAAGTGCCTGCCTAACTAACCCAGCTAAAGCTGGCCAGCATATACACACCCCTGGTTGTTGCCACCAATCATGCGTGATGCCATTGTATGCGGGGAACTAGACCGTTCCTCCACTGGACCATTCCAGTCCACCTTCCAACAAATACACTCAGAGGAAACTCTTTATGTACTGAGCCTAATGCTCAGTATCACTTTATTATGGGCTCAGACCTGTGGGCCTGCCTAATTGGGACCTGTCAGTGAACTGGGCCTAGTGCCCTGGGTCACCTGTGAATTGCAGCCTCAGGCCTAGTGCATGCCTAATGTGGCCAGGATGAGGTGACTTGTGCTTAATGCCTGTCTATATATTGAGAAGTGGTACAAGTTCCTAACTGCTCCCAGGCCTAATGCAGTGCTATGTGGCCATGGGCTTACTGGCTGGCTATGAGACTTTAGGCCAAGAGGCCACAGGCCAGGAGCCTGGATACAGGGGCCTTTGGACTGAATTCTGTAGCCATGGGGAGATGGCCCGTTTATGTTCATACAGGCCGAGAAGGCCTGACTGTGCCCACGACGGGCCTAATCACCGATCACCCGGTGGTCTAGTGAAGGAGGGAGTGTATTCTGACCTCTTCAGTGGCTTGCGGAACCCTTCACTTTGCCTCCTCTGTCTTTGGATCATCAGGAGCGCTCCTGCACCCCCATCCCGGCCTTTGCACTCTATTCACTGTCCTTCCGGCAGCATCTGACGTCAGGCACCGGGTGTCAGAGTTTGATGGTTTGTTTTTGTGAATGGATCTGGGAATGCATCACTAAATCGGATTTTGCAAAGAATGAGTATTCTTTCTTTCTGGGCAGCAACTTTTTGATTGTAGGCAAAGTGAGAGATTTGGTGAGAAATCTCCAGTTCTTTTAAAGCGGCAATCATTTACACTGCAAAACCAGTTTGATTTTGTAGTGTAAATGATTGCCGCTTTAAAAAAACTGGAGATTTCTCACCAAATCTCTCACTTTCTGAATCTCTCATCCTATTAAATCTCACCCATTGTGCCTTATAAGTTAACCAATGCAGGGAAATAGCACTGATGATTATATTTGAATGTATCTCTGGTTCCTTTTAGGGTTAGGGTTATGGATAAAATGCCATAATCCTTCTGAATTCATTTTTAGTAATACATTGTTAGTGATTTAAACATTAAAAGTTGACATACAAACAAACAACCTAGTAAATAATTTCACAATATAAAACGGAGGGTTGGATGACTGCCTGACAGTCAGTATCCCGACATCAGAATCCTGACTGCTGGTGCTCCGACAGGGTGGATCCCATCTGACAGGGGCTATTCTCACTTGTGGAGGTCCACGGTCCCCCATAGAGGGTGAATAGAACCTGTGGCGAGTGAAGCAAGCCACCGAGCCCGCAGCGTGGTGAGCGCATCGAGCCCGCAGGGGGATTCTTTGCGCTCACCCCCCTGTCGGAGCACCGGCAGTTGGATACTGACCATTGGGATCCCCCTGTCGGACTATCATACCAGCCTGTTACACATAGGAATCTAAAGCTAGAGACTGTATGAAATGAAAGCATATTCAGAACCATCATATTTAAGAGAAGAAAATAAAAAAATAAATTAAAACAGCCTGGACAGACAGAGAGAGAAGGTAACAGACAAGAGTAAACATACAAAGGGAGTCATTCAGACCTGCTTGTTAAGCTGAGTATATTCTCAGGGCCAGGCCCCTGGGGGATTGGGGACCCCCAATAAAGGGCCCCCCTCCAGGGCACCCCCAGCCCAGGGCTGTCCACGGCACCCCTGGACGGTGGATGCTGGGCTGATGTTAAATAAGAGTTAAATAAAATTGTAAAAAAAATATAATGGATTTTGTAGTAGAACTACTGTACAAAGCCTGATAAGGTCACTATAAATAGGGTCCTGGCCCAGCCCTTCCTGATATACACTCCACTTAAACCATTTAATATGTACAGTATGTAAAGCTGAGAAGGAATATTACAATTCACTATTCAAATAGGAAGTGTTTATGGACCTTGTTCACAATGACTTGTATACAAAGTTCCATAGATAATTTCCACAGTTTTCCAATAGCAGCTTTAGGAGAAATTAATATATTTCCTAAGATATATGTATCACCAGAGGGAAATTGACTAAATAACGCCATTACCGGGTCAGGAGGGACAGAAAACTTCAATCCACAGCATAAGACATTCTCAAAAAATATGAAGAATAGTCCCTACACACCAGGGCCGGATTAAGCCTTCGGGGGCCCAGGGTCACTTTAGACAGGGGGCCCCCTCCCTCTTGTCATTACTGGCCGCAAACTGTAAGGGAGCATATTACACTGTAATAACACAGAGTTAAGGCAGTATAAACTTGGTCAATGCGTAACCCGAGGGGGGGGGGGGGGGGTGTTGATATAAACATATATACAGGGCTATTTTTCAGAAGGCTCCAGCAGGAACTGAGGCCCATATTCTAGTTCACTCTTTCTGACAAAATATTTCTTAGATGGACAAAACCATATGCACTGCAGGTGAGGCAGGTGTAAAACCCCACCCAAATCTAATTATCTCTGCACAAGTAACACCTGCCTCACCTGCAGTGCACATGGTTTTGTCCATCTAAGAAATATTTTGTCAGAAAGAGTGAACTAGAATAAGGGCCTCAGTTCCTGCTGGAGCCTGCTGAAAAATAGCCATGCATATATATATATATATATATATATATATATATAAACTACCACATGAAAAGCGTTTGTCCCTCTGTACCTTGTGCTGCCTCAAAGTAAAAACTCTCCCATGATGAGACCGCTGCTGCTGCTGTTCTTCATGGGCCTGAGAAGCATATTATGAGCTCCATCAAGCAGAGCTCAGCACAAGCCTCTCAGCCTCTGACCTCTTGTGCAAAGTGTTATGGGACTTAGTCAATTCCCAGTAATGCACTGCACTGCATTACTGGGAAGCTGCAGCACTACCCTACTACCATGCACAAAACCTTAAGCTAAAAAAAGCTAAGTGGAGAACCATATTCTATGCTGCAGCTCCATAGTAAAGTACGCCCTGTGAGACGGTTTATAAACATCTATGCATCATTTATGCATTTTGACATTTGAAGTCCTTCTCACTCTTGAAGATCTAGATAACACTGTCAGCATTCTTCTGACCAATGAGATTCTGTGTGCTGGGATATCGATCCCAACCTGAATAATCCGGGATTGAGTTTGCCCCAAGTAAGTAATACCATGTTCACTTGAATGAGCATTTGGCAATTCAAGAATATATTTTGTAATTAATAACTTGCATCATAAACCAAATAATATTTTATATTAGAAAATCATTTTCTTTTGTCCAAGACATAAAGACATTCATTATTCTCACATAACACATTAATACATTTCTTAATTATTTCCTTTAAGGATCACTAGCACATTTGAAATCCCACACATTTGGTGCTAAATGGAGTAGCTATGACTGGCAGTAAGATGCTAATGAAACTACCTATAAACATTAATAAATGCCGCTCTCTCCAAGGTTTGTTTTGGATTCCGGATGAGTTTCACAGGCTACTTAAGTGACTTTGTGGCCCACCCAGACAGTTAGTATTACTCCAGGAATGAGGCAGAATTCCATTATGAGAATGTAGGGACTTAGATCTTGCTGTAAATATCCTCAGGTCATGTGCTGGGGTCGTGCAGGAAATTACGCTTTAACCAAAGCACACATTTCTTTCGCCACAAATAAATAGGTCACATTTTACAGTGAATGAATCTTGTTTGTGTATTTTTAGAATAAGATAAATATAATTTTGCTACAGAATTCTTATGTCCCATAACCATTACAAGTGCATGGACTTTATCATGGGCCTGTCATAATATCATAATGTTCCCAGAATCCCTCAACTATGTATCCATTTTATTTCAGCAGTCAAGAATTTAATATAATGACCGTTCACTTCTTAACACATCGTTAATTCTGAAGCAACTAAATTAGCTTTGGAGGAGGAACCTGAGTTCCCTTCTGTTTTGGCATTTCTCTAAATAAATACCAGAGAAATTGCACTTGCCACTTTTAACTGAAAGACATTGTTTGGGGTATGGATAAAAACCGGACAGGACCCCAGAACGCCGGACCGGACAGGCTCCATTCATCAATATATATCATTCTGGAACTTATAGTGTCCCGTCTGGGCTGCTCTGACACCAGGGAGAGGAGAAGGGGGAGAATACAGCCTCCCTGCATGATCCGGGGGTCTAAAAAAAACGTAACGGTCTGGAAGACACGGGGAGGCTGTAATCTCCCCTTCCCCATGTCCCTGGTGAAACCTATCACGGTGACCCTCCCAGACAAGAAACCACCCCACCCCCCTCATGTTCCGGGGTCTTGTCCGGGTCCGATTTTTACTTAGTCCCCATTGTTTGATCAAAGGGGAATTGTATATAATTGGCATTCCCTTGCTCTTATGCATATAGCTTAATTTTGCTTTTCTGATGAAACCACTAGGATGATTGAAACCTCCGTCGACTCCCCCTGACACACACTCAGATCCAGTGCATGGGACACTTGCTGAGATCATTGCCTTGTCACTCGCTCAAATAAGGATCATTGTCCTGCCCGGCACCTGCTAAAGTTTCATTCAAGATCCATATTGAGATCCTTGATTGCATTTGTAATTCCCCAGCTACTCTTATATAGACAGAGGTAGAGCATACCGCTAACCATCTATCCAGGATTTCCCCAAGAGCCTTTTTGCATTTAAAACTATATATATATATATATATATATATATATATATATATATATATATATATATATATGAAAAATAAGTGCGCTAAAAAAAAAAAAAAAAAAACCTTAGGACCATGTAATTAGTGTGATCATCCACACATACAACGGTTAATTGTCCCATCCAACAACTTTAGTAGCACTCAGGGTCTTTGCATTGGCCCGGCAGCTCCAAATCACCTGGATTCCACAGGTGTACAGATTCTTTTTTTTTTTTTTCATCAATAGTTTTTTTGGTACTTATGTAGTATCTGGGCTGCCGATTTCTAAATCGGGTCGGATCGGGAGATCGCATCGCATCGCATGCGACCATGCGATTCGATGCGATGCGATGCGATGCGATGACCCGATTTTTCCATAGGAATCAATGTTAAAATGGACTGAGTCCATTTTAACATGGAATTCAATGGGAAAAATGGGTCCTTTTCATACCCCTACTATCCAAGTGGGCATGGAGTTGGATATAAACCTGTGGCGAGCGTAGCGAGCCACCGAGCCCGAAGCGTGGCGAGCGAAGCGAGCCCCGCGAGGGGACGAATACCGTCCCCTCGCGGGGCTCGCTTCGTTCGCCACGCTTCGGGCTCGGTGGCTCGCTACGCTCGCCACAGGTTTATATCCAACTCCATGCCCACTTGGATAGTAGGGGTATGAAAAGGACCCATTTTTCCATAGGAATCATTTTAACATTGATTCCTATGGAAAAATCGGGTCATCGCATCCGATATCGGATGCGATGCGATGCGATGCGATGCGATATCGCATCGCATCGCATCTGATTGTATGCCTTAACTTAAGGCATACAATCAAAAAATCGGCAGCCCAGATACTACATAAGTACCGTTTTTTTTATTAAGAGGTGTACAGATTCTTGAAAGACAAGCAAGACCGCTCCATAGTGCAGTATGAAAATGATATATAAATATATATATATATATATATTTTAATACTTTTTCCAGTAAAAACAGGTATATAGTGACGTACCACAGTGGGCGGTTCAACAACCGCAGGACAACAGCATGAACAATGGTGTCACAGACACACTTTAAGTTGGAGTGGTTACACTCGTGGGTGCTGGTGCTTCAGACGCATCAGATGTACAGACTCCAACGCCAGGCCACGCCCCAACGCGTTTCGTAGTCACGTATTTGTATTTTAAATACAAATTCATATCTTTAAATACAAATTTGTATTTTAAAATACAAATTCATATTGGCTGCAGTGTTAAAAAAATAGACTCAAAGAGTGGGTCCAAAGAGTGGGTCCTGGTTTTAAAAATCAGGGAACAATCATGCTGGGTTCCCCTGTATTTTTTAAAACCAGCACCAGGCCCCAGGGCCGTTCCTGGTTCCCAAAATACAGTGAACAAAATGAGTAGACGTCCCCCCGTATTTTTAAAACCAGCCCCAGGCCCAACCATCAATGCCACAGAAGGGGGAGACTTTTTATACAAGTCCCCCCGGCCGAAGCATTCATCCCTACCGACCAGTAAGCCTGGACAGGGGTCCTGGGGGAGTGGGACCCCCCCCTCCAGAACTTACCTGCCCAGGCTGAAGCCTGGTGCTGTCCCCGGTACCCCAGGGCTGTGCAGTGGTCACCGGGCTGATAAATGGTGTAAAAAATAGATGTAAACTATTGTATATTGCTGGTGAACTATGAGTTCCAGCAAGCCTCCCCCGCATGCAGGAACTTGGAGAACCACAATGCCAATCACAAGTCGGCCTAGTGGCATTGGGGGAGTCCTCACTCCCCCAGGACCCCTGCCCATGCTGACTGGTCGGTAGGGATGAATGCTTTGGGACTTGTATAAAAAGTCTCCCCCCGGCTGTGGCATTACCCTGCTGACTGGTTGGGCCTGGTTCTCAAAATAAGGGGGACCCCTAATCATTTTGTCCCCCATATTTTGGGAACCAGGACTGGCCCTGGGGCCTGCCGCTGGTTTTAAAAAATATAGGGAAACCCAGCATGATTGTTTCCCTGATTTATTAAAATCAGGACCGGCTCCTTGAGCCTGGTGCTGGTTACGGCCATGGGGGGGGAACCCCATGAGATTTTTTAAAATTATTTATATATTCCTTTTTTTTTTTTTACACTGAAGCCTGCACAGATCTGACTGATCCGTGAAGGCGAAAGTCAAATACGCCTGGAAAATGAAGTGTATTTTCCAGGCGTATTTGGCTGGCAATTAGCAGCCGTTTACCGCTAATTAGCAGCCGTATTTTCTATACGGACACTTAGGAAATTAGGAATCACCATTCTTTTGAATGGTGATTCCTATTTGTATTCTTTTAATGGCGTATACATTCGTATTTGTAATTAAAAATACAAATGTGCCATGAATACGAATTGCTGTATTTTCAGGATTGTAAAAAATAGTATTTCTGTATATGAATACACCTATTTTTTATGATTAGACCTTAGAAAATTTCCCCCATTGTGTTTTATATGTTTTTTTATATTAATAAATAAAGACTTATTTGTATGTTTTCATTAGGAATTCAAGTGGTTTGCACCCAATTTATTTATTATCAGTTGACATCATAAGAGAAATCCTGGGCCCCTATACAACAACTTCCCTGTCACACACCCATTACATATGATACCACATGTCATAATGACTGTTACATGATATACCACACACACTTTAGCACCCAGTACACATTATGCCATACACCGTAATACCTATGATGTATTTTACCACATGCTGTAATGCCCATTTCACGTCATTCCACACACCGTAATGCTCATTACATATTATGCCACACACTGTAATGCCTATTACATTTAATTCTACACATATTATGCCACATAAGTTCCGCTTACCTAAAAGCTCATTGCTATGGGTTTCATGGTTGATACCAGGGGGTAACATGCTTGTTGCCATGGGTTTGCATGCTCTGCCAGGGGTTAACATTCTCTGCCAGGGAATACATGATCTGCCAGGGATCAACATGCTTGTTGCCATGGAGTTACATGCTCTGCCAGGGGATACATGCTCTGCCAGCGGTTAACAAGCTTGTTGCTGTGGAGTTACAGTACATGTTCTGCCAGGGGTTACATGCTGACTTCCAGAGTTGGATCTCATCCCCAGCACCATGCTGGGAGGCAGCAGACACAGAGCACCCAGCCACCCACCTTCCACCTTGGAACAAAGTGACCTGGACATGGGCTGGGTACCAGGTCTGGGACTGCTGGGCTGAAGACATGGCACTGGCACCTGCTGCCGGGATGGGAATGTGGGGTGTAGGGCGAGCCAGATGCTGCGGCATGGGTGGTACTCCCAGGGGAGGAGGCCTCTCTCTGTCCCAGCTCCTGCCAGCACCCAGGAAATACTCCTGTCACCGAGCCATGGTAAACTCCTGAGTCACGTGGTGGGCTCTCAGCAGGCCCTGGAGCCAGAGAGCAGAATGCCGCTTAGAAGGACCTCTGTGATCCTACTGCCCCCACACCCACCCACGTCCGCGCTCCTGTCACCGCTGCTAAACCGCTGACTCCGGCACACTCAGACCCAGTGCACTCACCACCAAAATTTTAAAAGGGGATTTTTGTAAGAACTTACCGTTCCAACCCCTTTCTCTGAGTCCAGTCCGGTGACACAGCTCACGATGGGATGTAGGAGGGGTCTGCATTAGCCAGGCACCTATGCTTCAATTCTTTGGGAGCAGGCTCCTCCCTTCCGCATCCCACAATGCCTCAGTTCAGCTTCAAGAGCACACTAGGATACAAAACTCAGTACAGTGCCTGAACATCTTATATGAAAACTCACATAACCATAACATGACAACACATGAACGGTATAACTTACTGAACGTAAGGGAGGAATCGCTGTGTCACCAGACTGGGCTCAGAGAAAGGGGTTTGAACGGTAAGTTCTTTCAAAAATCCCCTTTTCTCTGTCGTCCAGTCCGGTGACACAGCTCACGATGGGACGTTCATGAGCCGGTCCTTTGGGAGGGTACGCTCAGACTGACAGTTCTCATCACTGCCCGTCCAAATGACGCGTCCTCCGACGCAAACTCATGAAACCTGTAAAATTTGGTAAAGGTGTGAACAGAGGACCAGGTGGCAGCCCTACACAACTTCCCTGGAAGGCGCGAACCATGTCCAATTTCTTTAATTTGTCCCTATTTCTTACCCCTTCAGGGGGAACAAACACCAGAAGAACAATGTATTGGTTTAAATGAAAAGAAGATATTACCTTTGGTAAGAATTTAGGAACTGTTCGAAGCACAGCCCTATCATCTTGAAAAATCAAAAATGGTGACTTGCAGGACAAGGCACCCAACTCTGACACACGCCTAGCTGAGGCAATGGCCAACAAAAATGTTAATTTCCAAGAAACATATTTAAGTTCCGCTGATCTTAAAGGTTCGAAAGGAGGATTCTGTAAAACTGACAGAACCAAAGACAAATCCCAAGGCGCTACCGGATGCCTATAAGGGGGTTTAAGTCTAGTCATGGCTTGTACAAAGGTCTGAACTTCTAGTAGCAAAGCTACCCTCTTTTGAAATAAGATAGACAAAGCTGATATTTGAACTTTTAAAGACTGAAGACTGAGTCGGCAGAGAAACCATCCTGCAAGAATTCCAAAAGTCTAGAGAGCTTGAACCTAGATGTGTTAACATTTTGACGTTCATACCACCTAATATATATCTTCCAGACTTGATGGTAATTGGCTGCAGACACCGGCTTATGAGCCCTAAGCATGGTCTGTATCACCTCATTTGAAAACCCCTTCTTTTTCAATAAGGAGGTTTCATAAGCCACGCCGTTAAATTGAGCCGAGCTCTGTCCGGGTGAAGAAACGGACCTTGCTGTAGTAAATCCTGTCGCGGGGGGGGGGGGGGGGGGAGTCGCCAAGAGTGACAATCTCAGTACGTTGGAGTATCACGACCTCCTGGGCCAATCCGGTGCAACTAGAATAGCCTGCATGCCCTGGTCCTTCACTCTCTTCAATACTCGCGGCAGCATGGGAAACGGAGGGAATATGTAGACCATGTGAAAAGTCCAAGGAACTGTCATTGCATCCACTGCCCAAGCTATTGAATCCCTTGCTCGAGAACAAAATCTCGGTACCTGACAGTTGCTCCTTGTCGCCATTAGGTCTATTTATGGTAGACCCCAGTGATCCACAATCTCCTGGAACACTTCCTGATGAAGCGACCATTCCCCTTCCAGCAGTGTCTCCCTGCTGAGGAAGTCTGCTTCCACATTCCTGATCCCCGGAATGAAGACAGCCGACAACACAGGAAAGTTGCTCTCTGCCCAAGAGAAAATCTGGGAGACTTCCTTCATTGCCATCATGCTGTGTGTCCCGCCTTGATGGTTCAGGTAAGCCACTGTTGTGGCATTGTCGGACTGTACCCGCAATGGTGAACCTTTCAGGAATTCCTCCCCCTGTAGCAACGCATTTCAGACTGCCTGAAGTTCCAGAATATTGATGGTAAGCCTGGATTCTTCCTTTGTCCATAGGCCATGTAGCCATAGATGAAGAACTACCGCCCCCAACCCTTGAGACTGGCATCGGTCGTGATGACCAGCCAATCCCAGGATCGGAGGGAACGTCCCAGCTGTAAAATCTCCACATCTGTCCACCAGATCAGTGATTCTCTCGACTCCTGAGGCAGAAGCAATTTTTCCTGTTTCATGGTCTTTGCGTTCCCCGACCAACACGACAGGATGTTCCATTGAAAAATTCTGGATTGGAATCTGGCAAACTGAAGAGTCTCAAACGTTGCCACCATCTTACCAAGCAACCGTACTCCTTGACACACCGTAGGTGCGGGTGCTTGTAAAATATTCAAAACCATCTGCCGAATTTCCACTGCCTTGGGTTCTGGCAGAAACACTCTGTGTAGGTGTGTATCCAAAATCACCCCCAGAAATTGCAGTTTATGTGGGTATCAAACGAGACTTGGGTAGATTTAGTACCCACCCGTGGTCTCATAAGAACTGTGTCGCGATGTTCAGATGTTCCTGAAGCTTTTCCGCTGACTCCGCCTTGAATAGGAGGTCGTCCAGATAAGGAATAATTATTATTCCCATCAGTCTGAGGGCTGCCGCCATGACTGCCATCACTTTTGTGAACACCCTCGGGGCCGTTGCCAGCCCAAATGGCAGAGCCTCAAACTGCCAATGGTGCTCTCCAATTGCAAACCGGAGCAGGGACTGATGTTCCTTGTGGATAGGCACATGGAGGTACGCATCCTGAATATCTACTGATGCCAAAAACACTTCCGGCTCTATGCTTAAAAGCACTGACCGCAGAGACTCCATGCGAAAGTGATCCCCCAAAGATGTAGATTTAAAGATTTCAAATTTAGAATGGGTCTAATAGACCCATCTGGTTTGGGTACTAAGAACAGGATGGAATAAAATCCCTTCTTTCTCTCCTCCTGAGGTACCGGGATCACCACTCCTTTCTCCTTGAGAGACAAGGCTGCTCCCAGTAGCAAAGGAGTAGGGAGAAATCTGCGAGGAGGAGGACCCCTGAGATTTATCCGGTAACCTTTAGAAACAATGGAAAAAACCCAGGGATCCCCAGTGGACTCTCTCCACCTGTCCCGAAACTGCAGGAGGCGACCCCCCACCCTGATCCCAGAACAGGGAGCCTCCGCCCTGTCATGCCAAGGACTTGTCCTCACCTTTTGCTGCATGTTTCTTTGCAAAGACTCCAGATTTTGACTTGGAAGTCCTTCCTCTACCGGTCTGAAATCTTCCACGCCCTGCCTGTCCACGGTTAGATGCTCCACCTCAAAAAGGGGGACGAAAGGACGGCTTAAATACTCCAAATTTAGAACCTGTAGGTTTAGGAGTAGTGGGGAGGTAAGTGCTCTTTCCCCCCGTAGCCTGTTTTATAATGTCCTCTAATTCAGACCCAAAGAGTAACTCTCCCTTGAAGGGCAGAGTTTCTAGGGACTTTTTGGATTCACTATCCACTTCCCATGCCTTTAGCCAAAGTGCTCGTCTGGCTGTGACGGAAGTTACAGAAACCTTAGACGCCATCTTTGCGCCTTCCTCACCAGCCTCACAGATGTACTGAGCAGCACATCTCAACTTTTCAGCTACTGAGTAGGCCTCTGCATCATGATGGAGCTGATTGCTTAAAGTCTCTGCCCATTTGACCATTGCTTTTGCAACCCAAGCCGAAGCAATAATGGGACGCAGCGTGAAACCCACGCCTTCAAAAATTGCCTTAAGAAAACCTTCAACCTTTTTATCCACTTGGTTCTTAAAGGCCGCACCACCTTGCACTGGTAAGGCAGTGGCTTTAGATAATCTGGCCACAGATGCATCAACCAATGGAATCTTTTCCCATATCTTAACATGATCCTCCGCCATAGGGTACATATTTGCATATTTTTTAGTCATTAACAATCTATTTTCTGGGGATTTTCCAGCTTCCCCCAGCAATGAAACCATCCCTTCATCTGAAGGAAAAGACACAGGGTCCTTGCGACTTCTTTAAGACACAGTGTGCAGGAGTTTTTTCCTCCTCAGCTAAATTTAAAGCCTGCTTAATAGCCAGTATTAAATCTTCAATGCCCGAAACGGACGTATCAGCTTCCTCACTCTGGGTCCACCCCAAATCCTCCTCACACACCCCATCATCATCAGAATCTAAGTTCAAAAGAGGGGGGGGGGGGTAGAAACGGCATGCTGATTTGCAACATCCTCAGAGGACTTGAGGGACCACTGCGCCCCCCAGAAAAAACATCGGAAGTCTTCGGCCTAATTCATCTTCCCTGGACATTCACGGCCATGAGGTTGAAGGTAGGCTACCAAAACATCAGCCACTCCCTCGGTGTGCCTACAGGATTACAAATTGCCGTGTTCTTGACTCCATCCATTTGCGGGACTATTATACAGTGTGGACAGTGCGGGATATATTGCTCCTCCGCCCTGTAAGGGGACTGCCCTGAAACACTTGAGATCTGGTTACCCCCATTTGTTTTTAAACACAACAATTTTAATTCATATTTTTTGGTACAGTGTACACTATTTTTTTGTAATACATTGTTGTGATATGTATATGTGCTTGCTACATGCATGAATTTTTATACCATTATTGTTGAGAATTAAATCATTGAAATTTTAAGAATTGATTCACTCATTATTGAATGTGAGCGCTGCTTTTTCTTTGTTTTTTCCTTTAAAGTTGCAGACACAACTGTCATAAATATCAATGGATATAAAAATATTTTATATATTGAGGTACTTGTGTATTATAGCGGCGCCCCCGATGTGCATCGCGCAATGTTTTCATCGCATGGCATGCGATGCAACGCGATTTTTGCCCCATATGCGATGAATGATCATATAAGCACCATAAAGGGTGCTTTTAAGCACCCTAATGGGTGCTTATAATGTTAAATGCACCCCCACTATAAACATGAACCCGAAGCGTGGCGAGCGCAGCGAGCCCGCGAGGGGTGGCGGTACGCGTCCTCCGACCTTTTCATACCCCCACTATCCACGTCGGCGTGGAGTTGAGAACAGAAAGTGTGGCGAGCGCAGCGAGCCACCGAGCACGAAGCGTGGCGAGCGCAGCGAGCCCCGCGAGGGGACGTGGATACCTTCACAGGTATCGGAGTCCCATCGCGGGCTTCACAGTTATCCGCTGCGCTCGCCATACTTTCTATTCTCAACTCCACGCTGACGTGGATAGTGGGGGTATGAAAAGGTCGGAGGACGCGTACCGCCGCCGCTCGCCATGCTTCGGGTTCACATTTATAGTGGGGGGGGGGGGGGGTGGCGTGGGGGTGCATTTCACATTGTAAGCACCCATTAGGGTGCTTATACAATGTCTAATCGCATCGCATTGCATCGCATTGTATGGCATTGTATGCCATGTACAATGTCATACAATTTTAAAATTGTATGACATTGTACAGTATTGCGCGATATCGCGTCGCATCGCATACCATCGCATGCCTTATGGTATGCGATGCGATGCGATGGGCGCCGCCAAAATACACAAGTACCTATATTGATTCTGAATAGAAAAAAGAAGAAAGTTATTCACAATGAAATATGAAGGACACTAATGCAATATCACAAATATTGTTTTCAACAGTGATTTATTCTATTTAATGCGACAAAGTCATTTGGGACTCACACGGAGATTGAGCATTCATGTGTCCTTAGCATCCGTGTGAGTCCCAAATGTCGCATTAAATAGAATTGATCACTTTTGAAAACAATATTTGGGATATTGCATTAGTGTCCTTCATATATCATTGTGAATAACTTTCTTCTTTTTTTCTATTCAGAAATCAATATATAAAATATTTTTATTATTGTATTAATAAATCCATTGATATTTATGACAACTGCGCTCCTTTTCCTTAATGTGAATTATGTGTGCTAAAATCTTGAGTGACACAGAATCAGCAAACTGTTATACATTTTAACCCCTTTTTTAATGTGTTTTTTTTATAAAATACTATTCATTTTGAGTTATTGTGCACCTGATTTTCACGTCCATGGATTGCATCGTGTGTCTAAATATATCACACGCTTGCAATACTACAGATTGGATATTGTATTGTAGACACAACTGTAGGAATAGACAAGGATTGCTGCAACTGTGTCCAACTCAAAATTATGTGGTGAGGGATCCCATCCCCTCAAAAGACCCCACTCCATCAAAAAAAAAAAACACCTCCTCCACAAGAGCAGCTTCCTGAAATTTCCATTTCACCCTTGGGTACCTGTCACTCCTGTTAGCCGGCTATGCAGTTATGCCGAAGATTATGAATGGAGACTGAGCAGTTGTAAAGGAGGGGGTGGCCACTAATGGCCTAGGTCAGGGATAGCCAACTCCAGTCCTCGAGAGCTACCAACAGTTAACGTTTTCCATGTCTCCTCACAGAATCACAAGTGAAGTATTTAGCTCCAGCTGTGGATCATTTAAAATGTGTTAGTCAGTAATGAGTGCACCTGTGAGGTGAGCTGGAAAATGTGAATTGTTGGTAGCTCTGGAGGACTGACATTGGCTACCCCTAGCCTAGGGGGTACTGTGACCATAACATCCATCTCTGTCAATAAACAAATAATTGCGGGGAGCATGATTATTTTTATAGAATTATTTTTTTTTTTAGGTTTAAATAGGTTCTGAATTGGGCTATGGAATCCCATTTATGGTTTTTAGATAATAACCATTAAATAAATAACATTTCGTATTCTTTGTATATTAACTTGCATGGATTTTATATACTATCTAATCTTAAAGTATTTCTCATTTTAGTTCCCTGGTAATGCTTGGTGTGTATATTGCCCATCTTTTATTTTGACAGCTGTCAAAGCAAAGTATCAAACCAATCATTTCAATGTACAGGTTGACAAAATGGAAACATTTTCTACATATGCCACTTTATGAATACATTGCTACTACAGCCAAAGATAAATGACAGAGTTGGCAAACTGAGCTCCCTCTGGAATGAGAACATACAAGAGTATGATTAAATTAGGATGTATGTGTAACTATTCCCCACATGTTGCCATTTAGTCATTGCTTTAATCAGGAGTAATACTGACGAGATGCATTCGACCATGTACAGAGCTTATTTATTCTCCCTGGGAATGTATGGCACTACGTAATATGTTAAACAAGTTTTGAAGTTTACTCAAGAATCGGTTCCACAAGATGTGTTTTGGACAGGGAACTATAGCAGACTACTGACAAACACCATTGAAAAGTTATTTTAAACATCAAAAAATAAATAGATTATTGTTAGATTTTGGAGTAAATTGATGAGAAGATGAAGTACAGTACAATGCGAAAAATGAAAGCAGGTTAGTTGTATGATGTAATCCTAATATACTGCACATGAGTTCTTCCTAATGGAAATTTGTAATGTGTCCAGGCTTAAGATGGATCAGAGGATTCACTCACCAGGGTGCGCATTAAAACTATGAACAATGCAGTCGCCTAAACAGTGTTTTCTTTTTTTATTGAAGAAATAATGGATACCGCATTGCTAGAATACATATGAGAGACCGGCTCTTGGAATGCCGGCAGTCAGAGGACTGATCACCAGAATCCCGGTAGGGGCTGGGTAAGTAAACTTATCCCTTATCCCCCCCCCAACCCCCTCTACCTGATGCCTAACACCCCCCCCCCTCATTCCACAGCCTAAGCCTCCCCACCAACCCTAAACCCCCTTAGTGCCTAATCCTAACAGACATGGCCTAATGCTAAGAGACCTATTGGGATACTGGCTGTCAAGATTCCAGCGTTGGCTTCTCCAGTGGTGTCGGGATTGTGGCCGCTAGTTTGGATTCACAGTGGTGTACAACTGTGTCACCCTTGTGACACAGTAGTACACCGTGTAAACATCTATTATGTAGATTTTGTATCAGTTACTCTATCTTGCCGTAGACCCATTCACCCAGAAACTCATTAGCTTATCTAAAAAATATGTATGGCACAGACCTCCATACAAAATGGTTTTAAGTGGATGTGTAAAATACTCCTTAATTGACATTGTCTCAATAAAAATTAAGTTTGGTGCATATTGCCTTCCCTGTTGTTTCCACTCTGTGGTATGTGCAAAACAAGGGCTGTTTTTAATATTGTAATATAAAGATTGTACCAGATGTTACAAAATGACTGTGAAATGTATCTCGTTTTCCTTCTGGGTCCTACAAAAAAGTGAAATCTACTGTGGAAATATATTTAATTCATTGTGATTCCATTTTTTCCAATAAAAATGGTAAAGTTACTAGAGAAGCCATCCCATGTGAGGAGTGGCTACTGCTTGGTGGCTTTTTGCCACTTCATGAGGAATGCCTCATGGTTACTTATGGACAGGGCTGGCAACAGAAATCTTGGGGCCCTGTACAATTATATTTCTGGGGGCCCCACCTAATCCCAAATCCACACAACCCTCTTCTGTACGAGCCTCATTTAACCTTTTGCTGCCCACAGGCCATGTGCACACACAGAGTAGATGGCTCTGAGCACCGAACGGCAGGGCGGACACATAGTAGACACACACAGATGATGCACAGCAGACGGCCTGGCAACGAGGGTCACTGGCAGGCCAGCGGCCGTGATGGGGCATGGAAGTTCTGGGGCCCTTGAGATTGCTGGGGCCCATCACATTTGTCCCCCTTGACCCCCCCTGTCGCCTGCCCTGCTTATGGAACCCCAGAGACCTGTGCATTCCAGATTTGCACTAAACAAGTCTCTCGTGTTTCTTTTTAGGTCTCTCACTTCTGTATAATTGCTGTATAAAAGGTCCCCACCCAATATTTTCATAGGAAGGCAAAATGGTTACAACTATGGTCTCCTACCAGGGTTTTTTTTTTAATTCATACCCACAATCTTTATATGTTCTCTAACAACAACTAGAATTTGTGAGGAGGCAAAACCTGACACATTTATTAATACAATTAACTGAGTTGGTGGCAGGGTACTAAACTCTGTTGCAAATAAAAATGCAGTAAAATTCCATCATTACTAGTGGTAACAGTAAACCATGCAATACAATAGTAAAACAATCCTCAAAGGGCTACAAACATTGAGGCATTAAAATAGTTATTTGAGTGTATCAAAAGTTCTGAAAGATCGAAGTCTACATTCGGTTATACCTTGTTCTTGAGCAATTACTGTACATTGTCTCTTCCCCACTGTGTACAGACAATGCTGACAGGTATGTGATCATATTGACACCTTTATTCATATTTGACAGACCTGTATTATTCCCTTTTGGGTAATGCTCCAATCACTGTTTGGTTCAGTGACGGCTCTCGGTCCCTCACTTACTCTGGCTCACTTGCTCTTGTGTTCCACAATCTGCCAGACATCTAAATCTTTCATAAAATTGATTCTTCACATCGCCTGGATACAGCATAATTGTCTAACTCATCAGGAGCTGATAAATAGGTATTTGGTTTTCTGCTGAAATACAACAGATTGCCATCCTTCAGCACACAGTAGTCAACTTTCATGTGGTTTGGTCCCCTTGGTACACATTCCATAAAATGACCCTTCCTGGGCTCCTTTGACTGTGCACATACCTCTTCCCATTTCTACACTATATGGACAAAACTATTTGGACACCTGTCCATTACAGCAACAGGGAATGTAATGACATTCTATTCAAATACATATACTTTAATAACGAGTTGGTCCCCCCTTTGCACTATATCAGCTTCCACTCTTCTTGGAAGACTTTCCTCAAGATATTGGAGTATGTCTCTGGGAATGTGTGGCCATTCATTTTGTATTTATGAGGTTAGACCAGTGGTTCCCAATCTGTGTGCTGTGGCACCCTGAGGTGCCTTGGAATTCTTGCAGGGGTGCCCTGGGTTGGTGGTCCAGGACCAATTAAATTGATTCTGATCAATGTAATAGGCAAACCAGTGCTTGTGGTTGCCAGTCATAAAATAAGGGGACAGAAGCAAACTTCACTACATAAGTAAACCCAAAGATGACACGTAAACTAACTTTAATTACAAAAAAAATTCTCAGTAAGAAACTTTTGAACTAGGAGTGCTGTAAATAAAAATCTGATACCGTAGGGTGGCGTGATTCAAAATAGTTTGGGAACCACTGAGTTAGGCACTAATGTTGGACAAGTAGGCCCTGCTTGCAATCTCCATTTCAGTTCATCCTGAAGGTGTTCAATGGGGTGGAGGTGAGGGCTCTGTGCAGGCTAGTCAAATTCACACTGAACTCATCGAACCATCAGGGTTATTTAGGCCTGATCGCTGGGATGCGTTTTCACGGGCCGGCCGATAATTGAATAAATACACAGGCGTACAGCTCACAGTACAAATGCATGAGGCCTTCCAGCAATAAAATCCAGTAATTATTTTTTTAATTGCTGGCTGTATGCAAGTTGATTGTCAAGCAGCCGGTGATTGTGGGTGTCACCCGGGCATTTTCTGGGAGTGGCAGGGAAAACGTAGTCATTGAGAAACTATTGAAGAAATACAGTGCTTTTTTTAATAAAGGACTCTTATGCTTATACTTACTTTGGATTGGGTGAAGTCAACCTGGAATTTGTGCTTCAGATCCCTCGTATAAATTGGAGGAGCGCCTGTTCACTAATTGTTGTATAGTGCAGCATATTCCATTGCGCTTTACAGTTGGAAACAGTGATAAAATTCCCCTCGGTAGTAACAAAACAACATAGAGGTGGGAGGGCCCTGCTCGCAAGCTTACAATCTATAGGAAATCTGGAACTATCCAGCGATTTGCAAGTATTGGACTTACAGGACATCAAGTCATATTCTGGTATAATCAGAGGCTTGTAAAAAAGGGTTAGGATATATAGGATTCGTTATAATGCAGCCATTTGCAGAATGCTGCCCTATGCTGTTCCTATAGTAATCCCTTGGGTGATGGTTAGAACAGTTCTGGGTATAACAATAAAAAGTGTTGCTTTTCACATTCATATTAACAATTCAGGAAACATTCCTTCATCGAGTCCAAGTACAGATCTTGTTCTAATTCCATTAACTGGGGCACAGAAAGGTGATTTTATTATGGCATTAAGTATATTTCTTGTTGTAGCATAATGACTGGAAAACAGACTACTATAAAAACACAGCCCAACCTGGAGCCCTTGGAGATGGCGCCAGTATTCCACATAATAATATTCATGTAAAAATCCTGCATTATTGAGGATTTCCAATAAGACAAACATGTTTTTCCTTATTAAAGGCCCCCTTAGAGGGGTCTGCAGAGAAGAACACACATTAAAATAATTAGGGTATGATCTAACCAAAAGCTTCTAGCTGATGGTAAAGTCATCTGAAGTGTGACAGAACTTTTCATTACTATAAATGTTTTTTGAGTGACAACAGCCTAATAGAAGCAATGCATTATTACTTTTATATTTAATAGCTACTTTATTTAACTACTAACAAAACATATTGGACTTATTTTATTACTTCTGCTGCAAATGAATGTTTTTACAAGCTGGAATAGTTATTGTGATTTTCCAGACAGAGCTTCTGAAATTTCTTATGTTCTCTTCTCTCTCAACATGGGAGCTTGGAGCCTAATTACAGATGTATGTCAAAATTACACCTTTTAAACGGATACGCTGCACAAATTACATTCTAATTGTATATTTGCAACCCCTTATGCTTAGGTTCTCGTGTGCCCCCTTCCGGCGGATGGCAGAGGCTTGTGGCTGACAATTCTATCACTAGCCCCGGGCTGAATGAGTCAGGCTCCATCTACAAATGGAGTCTTAAAGTGCGTAAACACTGCCTGTTATATCAGCCATTCCATTGAATGGCCAATATATCGGGGGACCGTTGGCCAGTGTGTACCGCGTCGGTCACAGATATATTGTGTCGAATCTGCAACACAGCTGATGCACGATTTATCTAGAGATATATCAGCGCATTGTGAGATTGACAGCTCAGTGGACGGGCACATCCATTAGCAGTCATTGACCCCATTCTGTGATTTTATGTGGTTATCAGATTCATGGCTGAGTTGCTGCTGTACCTAAACTTTATAATATCACTTACAGTTGACCTTGGAATATCCAGCAGGGGTGAAAGTTCACAAAAACTGTCACAGTTGAAGTCACCGAGTTGGGTGCCGGATGGGGTCCCGACAGGCATTTACCTGATGTCGGGATCCAGACTGTCAAAACACCAACAGCCGGGCTCCCGACGGCCACCTGCTATTTTCCCTCGTGGGGGTCCACGACCCCCATAGAGGGAGAATAGAATAGGTGGCAAGCGTAGCGAGCCACCGTGCCCGCAGCGTGGCGAGCCCACAAGGGGCTTAGATGCGCTCACCATGCTGTCTGAGTCCGGACAGCCGGGATCCCAATGTCGGGCTAATGACTGTCGGACCCCTGTACCACACCGACGAGTTCTTCAGGCAAATTTTGAATCTGAAATGTTTGCAAATTTAGACTGCATGGTTGGGTGATTAATTTTATACACCAGTGGCAATGGGCCTAAGTGAAACACCAGAATTCAATTATTAACAGGTATAGCCAAATACGGTACTTGTGGAGTATCACGGCTCCCACGACCTGCATCGTATGCAGATCGTATGCTAAAAATCGCATCGCATGCGATGCGATCGCACCCGATTTTGCACTGAAATGCATCAGAATGCATTGAAATGTGTATTAAACTAGTGAAATGCCCCCAAATGCCATTTTTCATAGTGCACCACCCCCACTATCAACGTCAACCCGAAGCGTGGCGAGCGCAACGAGCCCGCGAGGGGCGGCGGTACGCGTCCTACGACCTTTTCATACCCCCACTATCCACGTCGGCGTGGAGTTGAGAATAGAATAGTGTGGCGAGCGCAGCGAGCCACTGAACCCGAAGCGTGGCGAGCGCAGCGTGCCCCGCGAGGGGACGCGGATACCTGTGAAGCCCGCGAGGGGACGCGTATAGCTGTGAAGGTATCCGCGTCCGCTCGCCACGCTTCGGGCTCGGTGGCTCACCACACTATTCTATTCTCAACTCCACGCCGACGTGGATAGTGGGGGTATGAAAAGGTCGTAGGACGCGTACCGCTGCGCTCGCCACGCTTCGGGTTGACGTTGATAGTGGGGGGTGGTGCACTATGAAAAATGGCATTTGGGGGCATTTCACTAGTTTAATACACATTTCAATGCATTTTGATGCATTTCAGTGCAAAATTGGGTGCCATCGCATGCCATCCGATGCGATCGCATACGATGTTTGAGCATAAATGCTCAAAAATCGGTAAAAATCGTATCACATCGTATGCCACTACATATGGCATACGATGCCATACGATGGGAGCCGTGATACTCCACAAGTACCCCAAATACTTCTCTCCATATATTGTATGTATTCCACACAATTTTACTTCACTACATGTGTCTGTTTAGCTGCTGTGGATGTCACAAATCATAGCAAATGACGGCTTTGACCTCAAGGGCCAATTTCTTCAAGCAAATACAGTAGCGTTACTAAATCCTCCATGCAGAGATTGGCAGCAAGCATTGGAAGCTTCTCCCAATGCTCGCTGCATCTCGCCCTATGAATAAGAACATTATGAATGTCGACAAATCATACCGTACCTGCTATGACCTGGTTAATTCACTTAATAAGAAAAATGTAGAGATCTGCCGCATCTATTCTAGATATGCAAAGAATATTCCTCCAACAAATGTACTATGACAGACACTATCCACAAATTCTGTGATTGGGCAATGCCATTTTCACAAGACATGAGACCCCTACATTTCTACTTTAGGTGTGGACATGTAAGCTAAAATATTGTCCTCTCAGAGTTCCACTCCTGGTCTCTGTTGAAACATACTACCCGGCTGTCCACTGGCCTTTCCCAACATCCAGCTGTGACCTCTTAGTGGTTTAATCTTACCCTTCTTGGCTTCACTTCCGACATTTTGTCCTTCTATTTTTCTACGGTTATGCATTATGGCAATCTGTTGTATTTGATATGTTTTCCTTGAACGATCCTCCATCCTCCCTTGCCTCCACCCCCTCCATTTCTTTCTTCTTTACCTCAATAATACTCCAGCACCCCCCCCCCCCCTTTAATTTCCTCCTTACCTCAGACTTGAGACTACTACTAATGTTTATTATTTTCATTGGGAAGAACGTTTGTTGGCCCGTTTGCCCCTATGAGATCCCTATGTTTGATTATGGCCTTCGCACATATGCAATCAGGCACTTATACATGACCACTTGTCATGTATTAGGTGGAGCCAATTACTTCACTTGTGATTCTGTGAGTAGACCTGGAAAACATTAACTGTTGGTAGCTCTCCAGGACTGGAGTAGACCAGGCTACCCCTGGTCTACACCAGCTAGGTCGACATAATCATTAGGTCGACAGTCAAAAGGTCGACGTGGTTTTTCACAGTTTATTACGTCCACACTCCCCCAGGTACCCTGTACAGACCTGAAAAGCTAGAGTCATCATGTTTTGGACCTTGTAAAAAAATTGTCCCCCAGGCTGTAGCAAATGTGACATGTGCGATTTGATGTGATTTTTAACCTGTCCCAAAAATATATAACAAACCTCAACACCGCACAGATCACTCATACACATAGGAGACATTTGAATGGTTTAATTAAATGGATAAATTATATAAATAGACAACAAGATTCAGTATGAACATCCGAAACCCATATGTACAAACATTTTTTGGGAAGGTTTAAAACAAAAATGGCAAAACCTGTTCATTCAGTAAACAAGAGAAACTGTATAAATTAGACGAGAAGTATAAACTAATATACAGTATGTTCATATATTTCAGCATCCTGGCACTATTTCTTGGTTTGGCAGCATATATATTAATGATAATAATAATAATGACATTATGAGGCTACATATAGAAAAGTTCAGTAATGCACATATTCCCCAATGTACGCTACACTGACAACTAGTCATCACTCACCGTACAGAGTGCAATAGTTTCTGCCAGTTATTGTTCCATCAACAGAATATACAATCACAGACCTGCAATAACCTGAGGACAGTGTGCACATCTGTACATAATATATTCATAGGTGTTCAGCACATTTAAAACTCAGTATAAACGGAGCAGCTGGTTGAGCACACAAGATATGGAGTCTGATTTAGCACACATGCCATCATTATGCGGAAGGTCTTCCTGCCAGCATTATACAGTGTCTATTTATTCTCATTAGCCACTCAGTTCTTTGGTCCTGCTTGATCAAATGCGATTGGGCTGATTTAATCATGTGTGCCACACACCCATGACAATTAAGCCAATACTGATCAGCCAAGTGTGTTCACACCTAAAGTGCTTGTGTAAATTGTGACTCCTCCATGAGCCATGAATAGAAAGTACATTTCCACAAGTTATTTTTAGCATGAAAGACAAAAACGGCTCAGGACGTTCCGACAGTCTGAATCCCGGATTGAATATTGTGCGAATAGGTGTATAGAATACATGAAAAACATTCACTGCTATATAGCCGCATCCAAATTTTGGAAATATAAAAAATAAAGGTTATAAAAGTCTGTACGCCACAGCAGATCAATACAGACTTTTGTGTGAAAGGAACATTCCTTGAATTTTCCTTGAAACATGGTCAAGCAAGAGCAAGTACACAGATTGGGGAACATCAAGAACTTCTCTTGGTTCAAGTAAATCCTTCAAAAAACAAGCTACTGGCTTCTGTTATGGCTGCAATTGAGAGGACTCCTATAATCGCTTAATATCCTCTATAATTAAATCAATGCATTCCTTTCTTATTAAAAATATTAGTACTGATTCTTTGCGGATTGCATGGTCTTCTACACACAAAAATTAGATTGAACTGGAACTTTATACCCGGTATCTCTGGGCTGATTTTTTTATTTTATTGTAAGTCCATGAATGCATTTTACTTTTAAGAGGGTTTCGGGTCTCAATTGCAAAAATGAGGAGAATAAATCATGCTAACAACCATAGAGAGCTAGAATATATGCCTAGTAAAAATGCTAATGTAAAGAATAAAATAGTAAAACAAATACAGAGTAATAACGAGTTACAGACGGATGAGTAACTCCAGCTGTAGCTAAACTATTAATCACATTATTGTTCTTTGAATCCAGAGTCTTGAGGATGTAAACCTGTAAGTCAGTGACAGCTGAGTTCTATATGATGGACACTATAGAACTGTTCTTCCAGGTTGTGTGCGTGAAGCTGATCTCCACTGACGCATGGCCATTCTTTTATCGTATTGTTTAAAGGGATCATGTACATTGGAAAGTAAACGTGGAATATTTTCCATCACAGTAGGTGTTCTGAAGGAACAAGTCGTGTCTCATGCTTGTGCAAAATGGTTAAAAAAAAAACAATAAATAGGTTAAACATGTATTAGGCCTGCAGTTCTTCATTCTTATTTACACAAACTTATTTCTGTAGATATTGTCCATGAGGAATGTGGACTCGGTTCCTTTGCTTGATTTGAGGAAGCCAAATAATTAAGACATAAAAGGAAACAAAATAATTCCAAGTTCTGTACAAGGTATCCCAAGATCCTCTCAGTAACATGGATCGTCTCCTGCTGGTTAGGAATGATACTTCAGGATGATAGGGACTGAGGGAAAAATAAGGGAGAAGGATGATTGGTTTGTGTACATACTTGTTATTTATATAGCACACACACATATTCCACAGCGCTTTACGGAGAATATTTTGTTATTCACACCAGTCTTTGCCCCAGTGGAGCTTACCATCTACAATTCATACCACATGCACATTTTTTGCAGTATACATTCTACAAGTAGGTAGCATGTATACTGTACCGACAATCATCCAATGAGGAAAAGAGATTGTGAAAGACCAACAGATGCTGACGCAGTGACATGACTGAAAGCAGAAATGAGGCTTGGAAGACTCTACGGATGCCAGTGGTGCCAGTGACTGTTATGGACCTTTGAGTTCTATTTTATAGTTATAAGGGCCAAGGGAGGAGAAAAAAGACACACTTAGTATCAGAGACTAGGCAAGTCTATTTCTGCTTTCTATCCTGGTGCCGCGGGGCGAATCTGCATAGAAGGCAGTTAATACACTTTAATTCAGGGTCATTTTCAATTTTGCTTCTATAAGCAAAATTTAATCGAAAATGACCCTGAATCGAAGTGTGTGTACAGGGCAATACTTATGTGAGTATTTTTCATTCCACTGAAGTAAAAATTTCTGTTGCACATCCCGAACACACATACCATTGTACTGAAAGTCAGTCTTCCAATCATGCTGTGCAGAACTTGACTCCACCCAAGTTATGCAACAGGACCTAACTAAAGGTGCATACACACTGTACAATTTTTTTGACCAATTTGGTTGAAAGACATTTCCATTGAACCCAGTGTCCTGGACGAAAGATGTTGACAAAAGATATTGTCAACAAACAAATGATAAATGATGATGCGCATACCCGCCAGTTGTTCTTTAAGATCTTTCAAAAAGAGCCTATAAACTGTAGCTAGATCTTTCTTCTTTCGTCTGTCGTCAATATCTTTCGTCAACATCTTTAGTTCAGGACACTGGGTTCAATGGAAATGTCTTTCAACCAAATTGATCAAAAAAATTGTACAGTGTGTATGCACCCTAAAAGTGACTGCTCTGCAAAGGAACCTTATTGAGGCAGAGATTCTAATAGGATGTGGTGCAGACGAGACTATGATCATATCATTTATACCCCTTTATCCCAAAAACTTTCCTTTTCAGTTCTAGTGCCTGCAGTTTCCTATAAGCGTTTGCTTTGCTATGACAATCAACAAGTCACAGGGGCAAACACTGAAAGCTGCAGAGGCAGATCTCAGGACCAGTTGTTTCTCCCATGGCCTGCTTTACGTGGCTGGCCTAAGGGTGCATACACACTGTACAATTTTTTTGTCCAATTTGGTCCATTGAACTCAGTGTCCTGGACTAAAGATGTTGATGAAAGATATTGACGACAGACGAAAGAAGAAAGATCTAGCTACAGTTTATAGGCTCTTTTTGAAAGATATTCAAATTGAACTGCATGCACAGTTGACAAACAATCTTGATGAACAACTGGCGGGTACGCGCATCATCATTCATCGTTTGTTTTTTGACAATATCTTTTGTCAACATCTTCCATCCAGGACACTGGGTTCAATGGAAATGTCTTTCAACCAAATTGGTCAAAAAAATTGTACAGTGTGTATGCACCTTAAGAGTTATTAGCCCTAAGCATCTGAGCAATAGACATACGTGCAGGCAAACGCTAGTTATACTATGATTTATGTAATTTATGTATTGTTAAGCGCTGCGAATTCGGAACCTTTGTAGCGCCATATAAATAAACGATAATAATAATGTAGTAGAAACAATAGCACTCTGAATGACTACAGTGGACTTTAACTTGGGCTATACTTCTTGCCAGAAAGTGGGTCCAGTACATATTATTATATATATTATTAGATACATGTATATATATATATATATATTTTTTTTTTTTTTTTTTTTTTTTTATTATTGCACAGTAACGTTTTACAGTACATACCAATAATCACTAGTAGGATGAGAATGAAAACTGATGCCACTATAGCTTTCATCTGAAAGAAAGAAAAACATACTAAGATGTGTATATATCTAGTAAGGTGATCGGTGTAAGGCAAAAAGGGCATAATTATTTCCTATTTGGAGGTACGCAATCTTCCGGGGCCCTATTCAATGCTGTCTTTACCAGCAATATTAAAAAGGGACCATGGCAGAACGAGCCCGACTTTAGAAGCTGTCAGGCCGTTCTGCCGATAACAGGCCGTAGATTGACAATCTCCGGCCATTTTGAATCCCGCCTGCCGATTTGCTGTCAGGCATACCGCAAACGGGTCTGGATCACGGCTGTTGGGAGGGATCAACAGCTATGATCCGGGATTGCATAACCCCCTTTATCTGATGCTGGAACTAAAAAATAAAATTAAAAAAGGATAAATCAGGAAATTGATATAAATCCAGCAGGTTTTGAAATTCAGAATAGAATACTATGCAAAAATCTTACTAAATGGACATATATTATAAATATATTTAAAAGAACAAAAAAAGTAATAAAATTAAATTACCTTACATTCCCTCCACCACATCTGTCTCCTTAGCTGTCGTGCTCTGCTGCTGAATGCTGTGGCATTATCGGACAAACTTTCTGTGATATAGTAAAAGGGATAAAGACGAGGACAAAAAGGACACGGATGAAGATGAGCAATATAGAATAGCATAAAGTGGAACGCTAATGCCCCTTTCAAGACTACCAGCAAAATCCCAGATTATTGCACAGAAATGCGCAGCAACCTGGGATTTTGTTTAGCCTAAAAGGGTCTTCAAGCTGCGTAGTGACCAGGGTTGAAACCAGGATAACAGGGTCATGGCACAGTACATATGTAACTCGGGTTGATGTGCCTTGGGACCTGTTCATAGCATAAGATGAGTCTGCACTTGGGGATGATCTCTTCTGCAATCGCTGGCACTGCACCTGTGTGCAGTGACGTTGCTGACCTGGAAGAGGCCACCTGTCTGAAAGTGATCTCAGGTGGGGTGGTACCGGATTAAAAATCCTGGGTACAACCTGGCATTTCTAATTTGAAGGGGTAAAAGATTAAATAAAATAAATAAATTAAATAAAAATGTATTCAGTTTGTCGTCAGTGTATGCAATCACTACCAAGTGATACAGGTCACAACATATAAAGTCCAGAAGAAGCCAACGTTTTGAAAATTTTTAAAATTTTTCATCACAGGGTAAAAAAAAATTCAAAACGTTGGCAACTGCTGTAAGACTATCTTATTGCCTGGAGTGCAGCCACATTGGACTTTATATTTGTGGACCTCGTGGTGAGAATTACATGGATGTCACCGGCGGCATTGATATTATTTCTGAGAGTGCCAATTTACTGGTGATTTTTTTATATATTTTCATTGAAACTGTTGCATTATTGGTTTGTTTTACTATTTATGTATTTTCAGAAACTGTGTTTAACTTATTGGAGAGCGGCGATGAATCTTGGCGTTTATGAAACACAACGTTTATTTTGATACTAGTGTATGATAAACCTTTTTTTGTTCTGTGATTTGATAATACCAGTAATTACATGCTGTGTTTGTCCTTTGTTTTCTATTTATGAAAACCTTTTATGTATATTTTTGCTCCCGTGTGCTGTTAACAATGGCTGATGTCTGCAGAACATGCAAGTCCATTTGCTTATTTAGCCAAATGACTACATGTTTAGTGGGTCCCAGTGTGTACTCAGAATATCGGGCGACTGCGAACGATATTGTTAACTATATCGACCAGGATGGCAAGTGTGCATGGGGCTTTACACATCTCTCTTACCCTATTGTTTACAATATAGGGAATCACACACACATAGAGGACAATTCATCTGGTTGCTCCATTCGGGCACAAATAGCTATGTGGAGGGACACATTTCAGCCTGCAGCCTCCTAAAGTGTAAGCTGAATTGTGCTACAGGAAGGCTTTAAACAGCTCATTCATTATTTTAGACAGTTTTAGCTGCTTCATGTGTGATAAAAGAAATAATCAGAATAGCGCCCCCTGATTTTCTGTCACTTTAGATGGGAGATTGGGTCTGCAAAAACATCAGACTTTTATAGATATGTCTTAAGTGGAGAGATTCCGAATACATCTAAAAGGGGAGCCAATATATCAGCAAACCATGCTCTGTGAATGGGCAGTCACTGACAGCCCTAACATAGAGCAATCCCAACAGCGGATTAGGATGGTTGGTACTGTAGCACAGTGGTTCTCAAACTCGTTCCTCAGGACCCCACACAGTTCACGTTTTCCTGGTCACCGACAGGTGCATTCATTACTTACTGACACATTTTAAAAAGATCCACAGGTGGAGCTAATTAGTTCACTTGATTCTGTGAGGAAACCTGAAAAACATGCACTGTGTGGGGGTCCTGAGGACCGACTTTGAGAATCTTTGCTGTAGCATATTAACTGAGGCTGCAGACAGGTAGAGCATGAAACAGGAAGCCTGCAGGGATCCCTATACAAAGAATAGAGAAAGCACATTAAGGATTGCACATTAAAATACAATCACTTGTCTCAGATATTACCGACTATAGTCCCTTTGTGTTTGCTGAATAGTTGCAAATTCCATCTCACCTGATTTGTCTTGCAGTTCATCCAGCCGCTCCCCTCGTTCTATCACTTTGGTGATGTTTTCCTGCATGACATCGATGACCTCATCCACCTGGTTCTGTACACTGTAAATAAACATATATTTGTCAGCCATATGCATGTTAAACTGGGTAGACACTAAAAGATATTCTTATAAAATCGAAGCAGCATGGGCAGTGTAATGGTTAGCATTCATACCAACAGCACTGAGGTCATGGGTTCGATTCCCTCCACGGCTCTAACTGTGCAGAGATACGTATATTCTCCCAGTGCTTACAATGGTTTCCTCACTCTATTCAAAAATATATTGGCAGGTAAATTGTCTCCCAGCATAATTGAACCTAGTGTGAATGTGTGTGCATGTACATGTGGTAGGTTATATAAATAGTTATCTCCACTGGGGCAGGGACTGATGTGAATTGCCTAATATTCTCTATACAGCACAACAGAATATTTGTGTATTATATAAACTGGTAAAAAAAACTCTGATATATATATATATATATATATATATATATATATATATATATATATATATATATATATATATATATAGAAAGCACTTACCCCCCACACTGTATGTGAAGGATCCAGACCAGCACTCAACGTTGGTGAAGAAAAAAAGGTGTTTATTCCATGCTGTGCAGTACAATAAACAGCTATTGTACTGCACAGCATGGAATAAACACCTTTTTTTCTTCACCAACGTTGAGTGCTGGTCTGGATCCTTCACATACAGTGTGGGGGGTAAGTGCTTTCTATTTACTGACTTTATGGACCTTGCACCAGATTCGTTCACATGGAGTGCCGCCCTGCTTAACTTTGTTATATATATATATATATGTACACATCATATAGGCTTTACTCCCGAGTGCAGTTATGGTGGTTGTTCATCGCTACTTCCCATTTGATATAATCTAGACTATGCATTGTGTCCAGTTTGCGTATTGTTGCACAGAGTCGCACCATCGGCTGGGTCAGACATCATAGTTTGTATCCAGCATTAGTGACTGAGCAATAAGCATACCTCTTTTTTCAGAACAATTTAGTTTATTCCATGTGTGTGATCATCCTAAAAATATCTAAAAAGTTAAACTTCATCACAAATGGAACTAGGTCACCCCTTAAAATGGTTCTTTTGATGCATACACTGGGTTCAAAACCCAAGCACAGCAATCGTCGCAGCAAATAACTCTCATATAGTGTTCATTCTAGCACCTGCCATCTTTGAAAACCCATGCAGTTCCTTTTCCCTGCCTGGGGTGTCGCTGTCTGCTGTAGTGCTTCTAGCACTGTGTGGTCTGTGTATATCAGCACTGATATGCAAACCAGACCTGTGCTAGAAACACCACAGGAGACAGCAACCGCTAAGGCAGGGAACAGGGACTGCATGGGTTTTCAAAGATGGCGGGTGCTAGAATGAACACTACTCATATAATGGAATGTTTATATATACTACAAATATGTAATTTCTAAAGAACTAAGTAAACTCTGAAATCAGTTTATTTTGCCATAGGTTCTACTTATATGTTTTTATGGTATAACAACATTGTCACATACTGTTGCTAACCATTGGAATACCCTACCATTCAGTCATAGCAGAGAGCAGCCATATGCCCGATAAGAGAACCAATCATCCAGACTGGTTATTACCAACACAAAACTAGTAACCGCGTCCATACCTTCCATAGCTCGGTCACCCAATATTGTTAAAAATTGGGTGACTGAGCTATGGAAGGTATGGATGCGAGTTGGTTACATATTCACCAAAACTGTTTTTACGTTTCTCTACATACACTGGAATGCAGTATGATCACTACTCTACGCTGCAGAATAATTGGACCAACCAACCGAGAATGGGCCGATTGGCTAAATAATTGCATTGTCTGTAATTAACATAACTTCACAAATTTGAGTTCAGACCTACTGTAGAAAATCAATTTAGGCTTGTAAAAGAGGCATCCCGATACCTCCAGATTTCCAGGAATCTGCAGATAAAACATACTTGGACATGTATGCTTCATCCTATTTACAGCAACAAGATCACATTCATTCATGTTAAGGCTGGGGAACACTAAATCTTTAAATTGCATATAGGCAAATATTCCCTGTTGGAAGACACCTCTACTCAGTGGTTGAGAGTCAAAGTTCACATACCATCATTACAAGGATGGAAAAAAAGGAAGCCCAGAGAATTTGAACTGTAATTTACACCACTGAAACTCTACTTTGAACACCGACTGCTAAGCCTCACCACCCTGACTACAGGCGGATAGTAAAGCTTAACAATATATGCAGCAAGTTTGTTTGCTGAAAGCAGAGTATGATCACAAAATATGTTGTTGCTACAGGTTCCCTATGTTTTCCCTATGAATTGGCAATAAAGGGTGGCACAGATGTCCTGTAAAAGAATTATTCACAGCTCTGCAATTGGAAAAACATTCTTCTTTATTCAGTCACAGAGCGGATTTGATCTGCATTCCGCTTACTTCTTCCAAATGACAAATGTGGATTTTCGTTATAATGGGAATTGTGACTGGGAATGGAAATAGCTGTTCTCGTCTCCAGCCTCCAAGAAAAACAAATATGTGGATTGGCACAAGAAAAACAAACCTATCATTCAAAATAATGCAAATGTAATGTGCATTTATATACACAGCAATATCATACATTAAAAACAAAATGTCCCAGAGTCAACTGCGCATACGCAGGTCTCTGGGAAAATGGCTGCCACCGCACCATTTTCCTGGTGATTTCTACACAGTCTCAAACGTATAAAAAAAAAAAAAAGTTTTGCTGTAAATATTGCCATGCAGCTACCATGTCACAGTGAATTCTGCGTGGCACATTCTAGATTTGTGCACAGGCCTCAGGGGCCTCTGGCAAGGGATCCTGGCTATGCACCAGGTCCAACACCGGATATTTCTGGGATCAACAGTCAGGCTTTGCTGTTAATAAGACACCTACCATTCATTTGTTATGCATGCTAGGAAAAGAACGTCTAGAAACTCCTGGATTATTTGCAAATGCTGGAAATGGGTCAGTTTGCTTCACAAAGCACAAAATGTAAACAGAAGATTATCATCTAGCAATGGAACTAGCCAATTATAAAGAGAAAGACCTAAAATGGTTTGGGGAAATAATGTAATTCCTGAGATATTAGGGAATCATGCCATCACAACAATACTAGTCACACTACTGCATTATTATAACATTACGCTGGTTTCAGAATTGCTGTGAATAGATAATCAGTGGTCTCTGTATCGCAAATCTGTTCATGTGTTCATCTAACTGAAAATAATATAGATTTACATTATTGTGTGCATTTCCTTATATTGGACAGGCATACACAATACTTGTGTAGTCCTACCACTGCCAAAGAATGTCCATGTTTTGTATGGGAGTTTCTTTATTTTTGCTTCCACTAGACTTGTCCAATGTAACTATTGAAGGCTGAGGGGCAGATTTATTAAGCTCAGTGAAGTGATAAATTATCAGGTTTTTTCACCGGACAATCAACTCCTAACTGTGAAGTTACAGGCTTGGTTTGAAAAATGACAGATAGAAGCTGATTGGCCGGTGATAAAAACCAGACACTTTATAACATCCCTGAGCTTAATCAATCTACCCCTCAGTGTATAAATACATTCTATTAAGTAGCTTCTGTAATTGTGGCAGGCTTGCTTTGGAAGAGGGAGGGGGTATCGTCTATGTATGTGGCAAATTATGTACGTGGAATCACTCGGCCGAGGAATGACCTAAAGAAAACCACAAATATGGCCTAGCAAACAGGAGGCAGACCAAATACTCAGAGCCTGAATAGAAGGATAACGGACGGAAATTCTGAAAGAGATAAGAAATATTTATGCAATACTTTTATCTGAGGTTACCATTCTACAACATGCTGTGGAGATACAGAAATGGTGGTACCAAAATGCAGCAGTTGTGAAACTACAAATCCCAGCATGCTTTACCAGATGACCAGTAGGTGGATATTCTGGGACTTATAATTTGACAACAGCTAGAGTCATATCTGCCATCAAGCCTTAGGGATTTAAATCATAGTAGTCTTGTTGTAGAGGATTTTTAATAATATTTACATAGTGAAAGTATTTAATAAAATCTATTAAGTAGTCATAAAAATATAAATGTATTACTCTGTGTCCCTTTGCCCTCAAGTAACACACAGCGTGGACAAAGACACATGAGAAAGACACACAGAGGGTAGGCTACCCCTTTTCCACCAAAATGCCAGGTCCAACCTAGGTTTTCGAACACTGGAAGTGATTCAGGTTCACTCGCAAAGCAGATTTGGTTTGCTAATGGACAAAACCATGTGCACTACAGGTGGGGCAGATGTAACATGTGCAGAGAGAATTCGATTTAAGCGTTATTTTGTTTCTGTGCATGGTAAATACTGAGCGCTTTATTTTTACACTACAATATAGATATTAGTTTGAAGAACAAACCCCACCCAAATCTAACTCTGCACATGTTACATCTGCCCCATCTGCAGTGCACATGGTCATGGTTTTATCCATTAGCAAACCAAATGTGCGTTACGAGTGAATCTGAATCAGCCCCTCTGTTCCAACGCATGTTGAAGCTGTGTCAGACCCGCCTTCACACTACAGGCTGGACCTTGCATATTGACAGGTAGACCACTTTCAGTTAGCACCCAGAACATTACATATCTCCAAGCGCTGGGAATCCGGCAATCTGTATACTTTTAGCTTGACCTATGTCAATGCTAACATTTCACCTTTTCCTGGATCTGTACCAGTATAAAACCTGGTTGTTGGATTCCTGGGTAAAAATTACCCAGGTCATTTTTATCTGACCCTCTCACACAAAATCTTGACCCAGGTTTCCCTGCCAATAACCTGGGTTAAAACTTTGGTGTAGAAATCTTGGTGTAGAAATCTTGCTCTATCAGTAAAGTTCCCACTTCTACGATATTATTAACCCTTTGAGTGCCAAGGTTGCTGCGAGAGATGTGCAAAATATCCGCTAAAAATGCCAGGGTCAAAGGTCGAGGAAAATGAATCAATTTAGTTATTGCCGGCAAATTATTTGAAGTCAATTAATTGAAGTTTTTTTTATTTTTTTTCCGGAGACCAAAATGCACTTAGAACTATGTAATTGCATCATCTTTAGTAATGGTACTTGCCCATGCCCCAGATCTCGCTAAGGTCCATTCAGCTCATAATAGGACAGGCATATGCGCAGATGCATGCAGGGGATCTGCTCGTGTCAGTATTTTAGACAAAATTGGATTGTGACAACAGATCACCAAGTAGTGGATTGGAAAAAAGAAAGTGGCAGTTTATTAAAATGCTGCATACCCACTCAAATCCAATACTGGCAGTGTGTAGTTATTGCTCTACACCTATAGCTACTTATATTTGCCCTCTGTAGTATTTATTTATTAACAGTTTCTTATATAGTGCACACATTCCGCAGCGCTTTACAGCGTATAGTTGAACATTCACATCAGTCCCTGCCCCAGTGGAGCTTACAATCTATGTTCCCTACCACACGCACACACACAGACATTCTAGGGTTAATTTGTTGGGAGCCATATAGCCTACCTGTATATTTTTGGATTGTGGGAGGAAACCGGAGTACCCGGAGGAAACCCACGCAAGTATTGGGACAATATACAAACTCTGCACAGCTAGGGCCATGGTGGGAATTGAACCAAGCTGTGAGGCAGTAATTCTAACCATTACACCATCAATGCTGTCCTCTGTACTCCACATCTTTAGCAAAGAAAGCATGGTTTATGAATGCAAGTGTTGGCAATTTCTAGGTTAGCTGTAGCTAAATGTTGCCTCATAATGTAAATCTTTAAACTTACAGACTACAGATTAATGTACCTGTAAGGGGGGGTACACACCAGAACGATTAGGGCTCAATTCCATCAATCTGGATCCAATTCCGACCGATTGGATGCAGATTGTATGTAGATTGGGCATGTTTAGGTCCAATTCCGATCCGATTCCAATCCGATGCGCGTCCCCGCTGTCGTTTGGTCGTTTTACAGATCCTACCTGCTGCAGTGAGGATCTGTAAAAGATCCATTCAACTGGATACAGACTCAGATCGGATTGGGATCAGATTGGATGCAGATCGTTAGCAGATTGTGTACTCCATCAGATCGTGCGAAAATCACACAATCTGCTAACGATCTACTAACAATCAGGATCGTTCTGGTGTGTACCTGGCCTTACTCAGCCTAAGACCTCTTCAGCATTATATTTGAGTTCTGTAGGTTTAACATGTAAGCACCACCTCAGGATAACTTATTCTAGAAGTACACCTTTGCTTGATTTTGAGAATGAATTCAAAGTTTTAACATACACTGTGTAGTTCATGACATAATTATTCAGTGCTGTAATACTATGCACACCGTCTACTGATAATAGTGAGAAGCCATTATTGTTACAGCAGCAGTCTGACATAGGTCAGCTGGAAATTTACACAATACACTGTACGGAAGATAAAAAAACTTCAACTATGCATGGTCCAAATGTAATTTATCATGTAAACATGAAGGTTGTGCAATTTTAAATATAACTCAACAACACTGAAACTTATATAGTTCACTTTCCAGCTGTCACTGCAGACTTACTGTCTGATCTTGTCATTCCTTGGTCCAAACTTAGGTGCAGAAGGTCCCCTCCTGGCAAGAAAGAACATTCAGTTAGTGACGTATCATGTGACTGCAGCTCCCAAAATCCAAAGCATTTACAGAGAGAGACGTGGGTACAACCAAAACACGAATGTAGCACCAAGTTTACTTCGCACAGTGCCGGATTTACCGAAGCTTTATAAATGTCAGATCATTGCACATTAGTGACATTTTTTTCCTTCATATATTTGGACAGTTTTAAAGGAAAAAGGAAGAACAAAGTAAAATGTATCTATTACATATATAAAATAATTCAATGTATTAGCGAATGGCTGATCATTTAATTTAAACAAGCCTGTAAATTTAACAAAATCATTTCAAGAACTTTACAGGGAAAAAATGAAAATAAAAAGGTGAAAACCGGCACTTACTGTTTAATCTATTTCTCTGAATCCATTTGGTGCTACTGCCATCATGGGGTTGAGTTAGGGACACAGAAGCTGGCACTTAATAGTTTAAAGTAGGGGTTCCCACACTGGGTGTCATGGCTCCAAGCAGAGCTGGCCCTAGCCTAAATGACGCCCTACGCAAGTTTTTGGCTGTGCCCCCTAGCACCGCCACTAGTTCCGCCTCTAACCCTGTTCCCCTTTCCCAGCACCATCAACCCTCATCATAGCAGTCATCATTTTGGTGCTCCTACCCATAATATTTTAAATAGAAACAGTGCACACATTCGGTGCGCAGCCAAAACAGGGGTGTGTTCTTGCTGGGAAGGGACATGGCCACACAATAGTACCCCCAATTCAAATTATGCCACACAGTAATGCAACTTTATTCACATTATATCATGCGATGGTGTCCCTTATTCACATTACATCACACAGTAGTACCACTTTACCTTATATACATTACTCCTCAAATTATTCACATTATACCCATAGAAAAAAAATCCTGATAAAATATTGTATTTTAAGCACCTCCATGGCCACACTGCAACCCAGCACAAAGCAGTGTGTGCTGGGCAGAGGAGAGAGCTGCAGCTGCTGCTGTCACTTAAGGGGAGGGGGCCTGGGGACCCCACTGGGCCCTTCCATCAGACTTTGGCCTTGGTAATTTGTACCCCCTACCCCTTTCTCCCGGCAACCCTGATAATACCACACAGTAATGCCCCTTACACATGACACACATTACTAATGTCCTTATAAACATAATGCCCCTTACACATTATGGCAACCTTTATTAATGCCCTTTATACACATGACACACATAATGCCCCTTACACATATGTTGCACATTATTAATGCCCTTATACACATGACACACATAATACCCCTTAGACACATGCCGAACACTATTGCACAACCAGCCCACCTGCAGACAGCACTCGCACAGTCGCTAACGCTGTGACCTCTGCCCCTGCTTGGATACAGATTTACTCATACATCTTGCCTCAATAGGCCATGCAGCTCCTGGCCAGTTCTGCTAATGTTGGATGCCTTTTTTGCAGAAAATTCATCTTATTTGCATTGTTTTGTGACCAGGACACACAAAAGGAGCTTCTGATGATTAAAATGATATGTGGCATGCCTATATTCTGTGTGCGACTGTGGCTGTACCTGCATACAGAATGCTATGTTACAGTGATTTCCATGAATACACTATTTCATATGCAGATACAGCCTCACTCACACACAGAATATAGGCATGCTGCATATCATTTTAATCAGCAGAAGCTGCTGGTGCACCTAGGCATTCCAAACGCCCTAGGCATTTGCCTAGTTTGCCTATGCCTAGGGCCGGCTCTGGCTCCAAGTGTACCACAATTTTCAGGACCAGGACCAAATCAAAAAATGTATGGTCAATGTGATAAACAGACCCAGAGCTTGTGGTTGCCAATCATAAAATATACGGATATGCAAAAGCATAACCCTGTCCACCACCATGTAACTGAACCGAAGGATGACAGGCAAGCACAATTTACATTATTTAATCATTTTAGCTGAATTTTGACTTCTTGCATAAGGGTGCCCTGAAAAAAAAAAAAAAAAAGTTGATACTCTAGGGCAGAGGTTCTCAATCTGGGGTACTTGTACCCCCTGGGGGTACACTGCAAACCATTTGGGGAAAATAATACTGGTAATGGCGGAAGGAGTCTCCCATTGCCATGAAAATGAGCCACGTTGTGTCTCTTCTGGTTCTGTCTGCATTGTCATCAGCATCTCCTCATGCTTTTGCCTGACCAGCAATCCACTGGGAGCTACCTGTGCTGCCATCAGACATCAGCGTTCCATCTTCCCTGCACTGACACAGATTAAGGAAGCAGCGGCATTAATCCTACAGGCATTAGCGGGAACCCCGGAGATAGTACACAGGCAGACACAGAGGGACCGATTCCTGCACACACACACACACACACTACACCTCCGCTACTCCTAAATATATGAACATGCATATCACTCACTTACACTCCACACGTAAGTACTGTGAATATTTCACATTAAGAGGAGGGGGTACTTATAAATAACAAGCCTCATCAAGGGGTACAGGAGAGAAAAAAAAAGGTTGGGAACCACAGCTCTATGGTACAGTGTTTCAAGAAAGTTTGGGAACCACCGATTTAAAAGTATTAACCCCTTCCTGACACAGCCAGTTTTTGCGTTCCTGACAGAGCCATTTTTTTCAAATCTGACATGTATCACTTAAGTGGGTATAACTTTTTTTTGCTTTTACTTATCCCAGTGATTTTGAGATTGTTTTTTCGTGACACATTGTACTTCAAATTAGTGGTAAATTTGGGTCGATACAGTCTGTGTTTTTTTGTGAAAAATACCAAAATGTCGTAAAAAAATGGAAAATTTAGCAATTTGCAAAATGTTAAATTTTCTGCTTGTGAGACAAATAATCATACCACTCAAAATAGTTAATAACTAACATAGACCATATGTCTACTTTATGTTTCCATCATTATTTCAACTTCCTTTTAATTTTTTTGGACACTAGGAGGCTTACAATATGAATAGCAAATTTTCAAATTTTCAAGAAAATTTCAAACACTGATTTTTTTAGGGACCAGTTCAGTTCTGATGTGACTTTGAGGGACTTGTATGTGAGACACCCCCATAAATGATGCCATTTCAAAAACTGCACCCCTCACAGTATTCACAACAGCATTTTGGAAGTTTGTTAACCTTTTAGGTGTTTCACAGGAATTAAAACAAAGTGTAGGTGAAATTTCAAAATTTCATTTTTTTTGCAGATTTGCAATTTTAATACATTTTTCTAAGGAACACAGTAGATTTTACTAGAGAAATGTGACTAAAAATTGATTCCCCCAATTCTTTTGTTTTAAAAAATATCCTATATGTGGCCCTAGTGTGCACGTTGACCAAACCACAGGCTTCATAATAGAAGGAGCACCTACTTGATTTTGGAGCCTCCTTTTTATGAGATTATTTTTTAGGCACCATGTAGGTTTCTAGGCACCATAAGATGCAAAAATTTAGGAACCCCCCCCCACAAGTGACCCCATTTTGCAAACTACACCCTTCAGGGAATTCATTTAGGGGTATAGTGTACATTTCTAACCCCCAGGGGTTTCACCAATTTTGATACAACTGGGCTGTGAAAATGAAAAAATTTAATTTTTCATTTTCACAGCTCAGTTGTATCAAAATTGGTGAAACCCCTGGGGGTTTGAAATGTACACTATACCCCCTGATGAATTCCCTGAAGGGTGTAGTTTGCAAAATGGGGTCACTTGTGGGGGGGTTCCACTGTATGGGTGCTTCAGGGGTCATTCAACCAGAATCTGTGCTGCAAAATCCAAATATCACTCCTTCCCTTCTGAGTCCTGCCATGCACCCAACTGGTATTTTTTGGTCACATGTGAGGCATTGCCATACTCGGGAGAAATTGGGGCACAGATTTTGGGGTGCTTTGTCTCCTTCATTCCTTGCGAAAATGAAAAATTTTGAGCCAGATCTGCATTTTGTGTAAAAAAATGTAATTTACCCTCGCCACACTATTCTATTCTCAACTCCACGCCGACGTGGATAGTGGGGTTATGAAAAGGTCAGAGGACGTGTACCGCCGCCGCTCGCCACGCTTCGGGTTGACGTTGATCGTGGGGTGGCGTTAACAATTGTGGGGGCCATTTCAGACTTTAGGGTGACTATTAGGGCTCTGTGGCCCATTTAACATTGTTTCCTATGGAAAAATCGCGGGCATTGAGGCATTGAACACTCAAATCGCGTCCAATCTCACTTTTAACATTGATCCCTATGGGAAATCGCGGGCATCGCATCGCACCCGTTTTTTAGTGCATTCGATGGTCGCGATGGGCGCCGTTCTAGGTAAAGAGTACCCTCTATTCTATCGAAACTCGCACATGGCCTCCTATGCTTGTGGCAGAATGGGTGGGGATATCAATGGCTGGGGAGGCACTGGATAGTATCAGAGGCAAATTTACACATATGGACCCGAGGGTTTATACGTGTTATTATACAAAGGTGCCAATTACTGCTGGAAATTTTGAAAGTTTGAGAAGAGATGTGCATACAAGGGATGCAGAGCCTCAACTATTATACTCCCATAAATTCCAATGTTTTGAAACTAAAAAATAATACTCCCATAAAACGCTCACTGAACAAACCAATTTTGTGTGCACAGGCAGGCACCGCTCAGAAAACCCATTACTTTTCTGCCACCTTTCTGATAATGTCTGAATCAATCATATTCTCTGTGTAATGCATGCGTCATAGAGGCTTTCATAAATGTTCACATAATGGTGAATATAAATAAAGTGAATATTGGCATTGCATGCATACTTTTTTGAACTTTACAAAAAAAAGTATAAGCAATATATTTGTGGGCATGTAATGTAGGTTGAGTATCCCTTTGCCAGATATCTGTTATCCAAATTCTTTGTTACCGGATTGTACGTTGTTTCAGGTTTTGAAACCTTGTTTCATGCACAAATGAAATATATGTGTGTGTATTTCATGTTTTGATGCGTTATACAACATAAATGCATTTTGTGTTCACACATGGGTCCCGGTCTCAAGATAGCTCACTGAAATATAACAATATTCAGAGCATTTTGGATAACGGCAATTCAACCTGAAACACAACAATTTGCAGACATACATGGTATACATAGTATTATAGTGTCTGTGGGCAGAAAAGAACACATGTACCCTAATGATACTATAAAATTCAGTAGGAAGAGTTATGGGGTGAAATAATTGGGATCTTATCTGATATGCACACCTATCTGCTGTTCCTATATTGGAGGCAAGTGCAGCAGTATAGTCTATATTGATTCCACAGCGCTCTCCTCCAACTAACAGCTGTTACGGAGCCACTTATACCAGTGTGAAACGACGCAGCTGCTTCAGCGATCTTTGGTCATTCGCCAGCATGAGGTCTCGTCATAGCGGCGGTGGACCCAGATCACGGTTCACACATAATAGAGGTGGTGAGGCTCCCTCCGGTCCGGAGGTTTGAAAAGCACATGGTATCACTGCTTTTTGTTGGGTCGGGACCTGCTGAGAAATCTGGGAACCGCATCCAGAGAACGCTAGGCTCCCTCCAGTTGGGATAGAATAGAACATCAGCTTTTCGTCAGGAAGCAGGGCAGACTTTCTACATACCCCCAGCATACACATTCAGGTTGTGAAGCTCCCTCCAGGTGGAAGTAGCCGGGAGACAGCCATAGAGTCGCCATATAAATCTGGTATCAACATCTTGGATGGGTTACTTCTGAGAACCCTGGCGCTGGCTCATCTTAATTCAGACGGTAATTCAACCCCTGGGCCAATACATTCTTTATTATTCATACAGAACATTGGTGGATGCCCTGTATGAGTCCATAGGGGACATATTACTAGGAGGTTGAATATAGTTTTATATAATACATCTACCTGCGCAATTGGGCTATTGTAGATGTGAAGTTATTTATGTATTGCAGAATTATTATGTTTTATGTGTTATAATATTTTTATGATTCAAGCATTTATCAGTGCATTTTTATGTTTAATAAATTCAGATTAATATCCATTACTTGAATTTTTTAGCTCTCCTAAATTCATTATTATAGTTCTATCAAGTAACCATCCAAAATACTTCTGGGAGCAGCAAGTTCAAGAATTTGAGGATTTAGGAATACATTTATATCTGTAGTGATACGTATTATAGGTATTGCGCCCCTTTTTTTTGTCTTTTATTTTTGTATAGTCATTGGGTATAATGTAGAGCAGTATGGGGTATGGAATAATGACAAGGGATGAACTGGATATTGTGGCTATTAGAGAGTCATGGTGCAATGAAAATCATGACTGGGACATAGCTATACCAGGATATACATTATTTAGGAAGGACAGAATGGGAAGAATCGGAGGAGGGGTTGCAATATATGTGAAAAATAAGGAATTTGGTACTCACCGATAATTCCCTTTCTCCAAGGCAGCAGGGGACACTGCAGTCATCATGTGTGGGATAGAGCTGGTGTACTGGAGGAGTCAGCACTTTAAGAAAATTTAGATGTGGCTGGCTCCTCCCCCCTCTATCCCCACCAGACCTCAGTCTTAGAAAACTGTGTCCGCGAGAGGAAGGTGATAGGGCAGATACCCGAAAGGAGGAGGATACTATCAAGTCATGGAAACAACAGAGGTTAGCAAGAAGACAAACAGATAAAATCTATATGCATACATAACTGTCATACTCTCCTAAACATGGGTCATGGAGGTTGTAACAGAATAACGGTAATATGTGAAGTATAACATGGCAGAAAGACTAGCGCTGGGAGGGCGTGCAGTGTCCCCTTCTGCCTTGGAGAAAGGGAATTATCGGTGAGTACCAAATTCCTTATTTCTCCCTCGGCCAGCAGGGGACACTGCAGTCATCACTTGTGGGAATAATACCAAAATACTACTCCCGGGTGGGAGAGCGCTGAGATTCCTGCAATACTACTCTACCAAAAGACGCCTCTGAACTTGCGAAGGTGTCAAACTTATCAAAATGAGCAAACGTATTTGAACTGGACCAAGTAGCTGCCCGGCATACCTGTGTAAGGGATGCCCCTCTAGCCAGAGCCCACGAAGTGCTAACTGATCGGGTAGAATGGGCCGATATCCCAGAGGGAGCCCTTTCATTGGCTTGAGAATAAGCTTCCTTGGTAGTCAGACAGATCCAGTGAGCCAATGTCTGTTTTGACGCTGGCCAACCCCTTTGGTCAGCACCATTAAGAACAAAAAGACTATCCGTCTTGCGTAAGGGCGCTGTTCTAGCTAGGTAAATGCGTAAAACTCACACCACGTCCAACAAAGTGGAGTCCTCAGAAAAAAAAAAACGGAACAATAGGCTGGTTTAAATGATATGCTGAAACCACCTTGGGAAGAAAAGACCTACTTGTCCTTAATTCAGCCCTGTCCTTATGTAGAATCAAGAAAGAACGGCAGTACAAAGCCCCTAGCTCTGAGACCCTACGAGCAGAAGCTAACGCCAGTAACATAACCGTTTTCTAAGTAAGGTATTTGAAGTCAACTGTATCAAGGGGTTTGAAAAAAATCTGATTTTAGGAAGTTAAGTACCAAGGATAATTCCCAGGGTTCCGTAGGCGACACAAAAGGAGGTTGTAGCCTCAACACTCCCTTTAGGAAGGTCTGCACCTCCGGGATGAAGGCTAACCGACGGTAAAAAAATACTGATAGTGCTGAAACTTGTACCTTTAGCGTCACCAAACTTAGTCCTTTTTCAAAACCTACTTGTAGGAATATTAGCAGTCTATAGAGAGATTAAACACCGCCTTGGGAACCCTGTTTTCCTTGCACCAGAATATGTACGATTTCCAGATTCGATGGTAGTGGGCCGAAGTTACCCCCTTTCGAGCCTTAAGCATAGTTGGTATTACTACCGACGGGATGCCTCTTCTTTTTAACAATTCAGCCAGGCCATTAAATGTAGATGATGCAAGCTTGTGTAGACGAATGGTCCTTGTTGGAGTAATTCTTGTCGTAGAGGTAGTCGCCATGGTGTGTCCGCCACTAGGTGCTGGAGGTCGGAGTACCATGACCTCCTTGGTCAATCTGGGGCTATCAGAATTACCGACGTGGCCTCTCTTTTTATTCTTTTCAATACTCTTGGAAGTAATGGAAAAGGCGGGAATAGATAAACTAGACTGTAGTTCCACGGTATGGACAGGGCATCCACTGCCACTGCCACTGGGTCCAGGGACCTGGCACAATAGAGCGGTACCTGATGGTTCAGTCTGGAGGCCATCAGGTCTATTTCAGGCATCCCCACCGAATAATCAGTTGGTGAAAGACTTCTGAATTGAGGGCCCATTCCCTTGGATGGAAGTCTTGGAGACTGAGATAGTCCGCCTGCCAATTTTCCACCCCCGGAATGAAAACTGCCAAGAAGCTTGTGGCATGGGCTTCTGCCCATTCCAGAATGGGTCGAACTCCCGCATGGCTGCAGGGCTCCTTGTGCCTCCCTGCCGATTTATGTAAGCGACCGCTGTCACGTTGTCTGACTGAATTCTTATATGTCGACCCCTGAGAAGGTGGTGACCCTGTAAAAGGGTTAGTCTGATGGCTCTCAGTTCCAGAATGTTTATGGGGAGTTTCGACTCCTGGGGAGACCACTTCCCCTGGAACCTGTGGTCGAGGGCCACCGCTCCCCAACCCCGGAGACTGGCATCTGTCGTGACTATGGTCCAGGTACAGGGTCTAAAACTGCGACCCTGCAGTAAGTGGGGAGTGTGGAGTCACCATTTGAGAGAGGAGCGGGGGTCTTCCGAGACAAAGTGATTCTCTTGTGGATCTGAAGATGGGATCCTGACCATTGAGATAACAGATTCTCCTGGAACGTCCGAGAGTGGAGGGGTCCATATGGGAGAGCCTCGAAAGAGGCCACCATTAATCCTAACAGACGGGTACAAAGATGAGCAGATACCCTGCATGGAAGAAGAACCTGCCGTACCCTTGTCTGAAGAGTCCTGATCTTGTCCATTGGAAGAAATACCTTTTCCTCGACGGCATCCAAGATTAGGCCTAGGAACTGCAATCTTTGGGATGGATGTAGTTGAGATTTCTTGAAATTCACTATCCATCCATTTTTGACTATAAAACCGCAAGTTTTGATAGCGTCTTCCACCAACTTCTCCTGACTTGGGAGACTTGAGGAGGAGATCGTCCAAGTATGGGATGATAATTATTCCTTGTAGACGAAGAGCTGTATTGCAAACCTTAGAAACCTTTGATGCGGTTCCCAGATTGTATTGCAAACCTTAGAAACCTTTGATGCGGTTCCCAGATTGGAACGTGTAGGTATGCGTCCTTTATATCTAAGGAAAGAAGAAATTCTCCCTTTTCTAAAGACGCTATTACTGATCGAATAGAATTCATTTTGAATTTGTGGTAGTACACAAAATCGTTTAGCTGTTTTAAGTTTAGGATGGGGCGGACAGTGCCATCCGGCTTTGGCACTACAAAAACGCTGGCGTAGTACCCCTTGCCCTCCTGATGAGCCGGGACAGGTATAATTACCCCTGACGAGAGGAGTGTCTGAATTGAGCTGCACAAGGCTACACTTGCCTCTGAGGATGATGGAAGACCTATTGGAAAAAAATTGTTTGGAGGAAGGTTGGTGAACTCCTGTAACCCTACGAGACTATCTGGAGCACCCAGGCGTCCCTGCAGTGGGTTTTCCATGTCTCCGCAAAAAGTAACAGTCTGGCATCCACCTTGGGATCCCAAGTGAGCGGGGAGACCGCCATGCCACTGTGGACTTGGGGTCCCTATGAGATGTGGTGGTGGAGGGCTGTGCCGGTCTGGCACCTCAACCTCTGCAGGAAGAGAAACCACCTCTGAATCCGGTTTTACCTCGAAAAGGCACGAAAACTAGGTGCCGCAAATTGCCTCTTTGGAGGTGGTGCTGATTAAGGGAGGAAAGTGGACTTTCCCCCTGTGGCCTGCAAAATAAGTTTATCTAGCTCAGGCCCAAAGAGCATATCTCCCGTGTAGGGAAGGGCCTCCACTGAATTCTTTATTTAAGGCTCAGCCTGCCATGAACGCAACCAAACTGTGCGTCTGGCCACGACTGCTGAAGCTGAGGCTTTTGCCCCTAGAATAGAAATATCAGAAACCGCTTCTCCCACATAAGTGGAAGCTTCCCTGATGCATTCTGCTAAGGATATCAGATCTGCCCTAGGGGTGTTCTGTCCAAGACCTGTGATAAGGTCTGTGGCTAATTTTTCCATGGCTCTTGCCACCCAAGCAGAGGCGAGAGCTGGCCGTAAAAGTACTCCCACTGTGGAATAAATGTTTTTGAGTGAGCTATCCAGGCGTCTGTCTGGAGCTTCTTTAAGCGAGACCGCTCCCGGTATGGGAGGCGTGACAAAGACACGTCAGGTGTGGGTGGAGTCTCCCATTTTGCCCTTGATTCTGTAGAAAAAGGATATAAGGTACATTCTAGACATTTGGAATTTTTTGTCAAGATTTTTCCAAACCTTGAACAAGGCGTTGTCTAATTCCTCAGAATCTGGGAAGTAAAGAGGCTGTTTTAGAACACGGCCAAAAATAGATGTCTGAGAAGGCACCAATGTATCAGATATATTAAGGGTAGTACCAACTTCCCTGATTAACCCCTCTACGACCTGGGCATCCTCGTCAACCGGTTCAGAAAGGGGTCCTGAACGGGGTCAGGGGGAAACTCACCCTCTTCCAAATTACCATATTCATCTGCATCGTCGGCAATGAATAGGGTGGAAACAGCCTTTCTCTTGGCAGGACCTGGAGAAGAAGGTCGGCAAGAGGTAGTCACAGACTGCTTCAACGAATCCACAGTTGTGGTAAGTTGAGATAGTTGGGTCTGAAAAACCTCCCTATCCCTCCTGGATGCTGCTAACTCTGTAGTGAGGTTAGATAGAACAGCCTGCAAAGCATCCCCGGGAGCCTGGGTGGGAGGTTGGGGTACAGGTGACTGAAGGAAAATCTAAACCTGTGCAGCTGCATAGCAGGCTTCACAAAGGGATACACCCTTTATGTGCTGGTTGTACTGAACCCTGCATTTTTTGCAGGTGTACACCTTCTGAGCTGCTTTAGAAGAAGTAGCCCTTCCTGCCATGTTACACTATAAGGCAGGTACACAAATCACCCACACAGGCAAACAAACAGGATCCTAAAGATAGGGTCTGTAGTTAGATAACCACAAAAAACCTAGGTCTGTGGTTCAGGAGTGAGGAAGGAGCCACAACCCCCCAATTTCAGATAAATCAATCCCCTTGCAACACACACAGTGATACTTGCGGTCCCAGGGGAGAGCACTAAGGTCCGCACAGGGTCTGGTGAACCGGTACTGCAGGGCTGAGCAGAGAAGGAGAGAGTCTGGAGCCGTGCTGTCCGGGAAATGGCGCCCGCCGTGAGGTGAAGGAAGCTCCGCCCACCTGCACGGACTCTTTCCTGCGCTGATCCTATGGCGGCAGTTTCAAAAGTGCTTAGTGCACTGAGCCCGACAGCCTGTCAGCGTGCGAGCACCCGCAGACTGCCGCTCTCTCAATACAGCCAGAGCGCTCTATCTGGCTGCCCCCCTGAATGGCGCATAGCGCCCTTACCCGAATGGTAGCCGCCTGGAGAGTGGGGGATGTGCCGCAGTCCCGTGACGCAAAGCCGCGTGCAGCTGCAGCAGGTCCCCGGGGCAGTAGCTCTGGTGGCTTGGGTACAGGAGGATGCACTGCGAGCAGTCTCGACCTGACCCCTCCAGGCTCCCACGTAGCAGGCAGACCTGTCCCAGTCTGCATATTAAAGAAAATTAAATTTAAATAAAAAAAAGAGTAAATTAGTCTCCCTAAGTAGACCCTTGCCCAGGAGACCGACTCCTCCGGGCACTTTTTTCTAAGACTGAGGTCTGGTGGGGATAGAGGGGGGGGGGGGGAGCCAGCCACATCTAAATTTTCTTAAAGTGCCGACTCCTCCAGTACACCAGCTCTATCCCACACGTGATGACTGCAGTGTCCCCTGCTGGCCGAGGGAGACAAGCATAAAGACTACCTTAATACAAAGTATTGAAGAAAAAACTGAGGCCCTTTGGCTGACCATAGAAACAGGGAAGAAGGCGATTCTTCGTATAGGGGTGATCTACAGACGACCAGGTCAGGAAGAGGAACTTGACAAGAGCCTATTGCAGGACATCAATAAAATGGCATTAAAAAGGAAAGGTAACAATCATGGGAGACTTTAATCTACTTGATATAAAGTGGGAGGTTTCTGTTGCAAGTTCCACCAGAAGTAGGGACATTCTGAATTCCTTGCAAGGAGCATACCCCCTTGCAATTGGTGAGGGAGACCACTCCTAAGGACGCAATATTAGACTTAATACTTACAAATGGGGACAGAATATCTGATGTAAATGTGGGTGAAAACCTGGGATCCAGTGACCGTCAAGCATTATGGTTCAGAATAAGGACAGAGACCGACTCATCGCACACAAAAACAAAGGTGTTATATTTTAGGAAGGCTGATTTTGTAGAGATGGGAAACTCTGTAAGGGCTCCTTTGGCAGAGTGGGGGAACTTGGAAGGAGTGCAGGAGAAGTGGGAAAAATTAAAAAATGCAATACTAAAAGCAACAGAACTTTGTGTCCAAAGAGTTAGGAAAAACAAGGAAAAGGAAGCCAGTGCGGTTTGCGAAAGAAGTAGCAAGTATTGTGAAAGCAAAAAAGTTGTCCTGAGGACAAAGAAGTATATCTTGTAGACACACAATGGGTTTGGGATAAATTAGTGCGCTAAGGGCAGCTTGACCTGTACAGCAAGTGTGTCACCATACACACTACACATAAGACAGAGAAAAAAAAATACTGACAGTTTTTCAAGCGCTCCTTCTATGTATGTATCCAGTATATCTTGTTAGACAAAAGGAGGCTAAGAAAGTAATCAGATGTGCAAAAGCGAAGAAAATGGCCCAGTCAGTGGGTAAAGAGGGGAAAACTTTTTTTTAGGTATACAAGTGAAAGGAGAAAAACAAAAAGTGGAGTAATAAGACAGAGTGGAAGTTTTCTTGAGGGGGACAATGTAATAGCAGATCATATTAATAATTATTTCGGCTCAGTATTCACAGCTTAAAGAGAGGGGAAGGGGCCACCGTTAAGTTGCAAGTATAGTCAGAAAAATAAGGGAGAAACAAGTACATTTACAGAGAAGAAAGTCCTAACAGAACTCTCAAAACTGAAAGTGGATAAATCAATGGGGTCAGATGGGATACAGTATATCCAATGATACTAAAAGAGCTTAAAGGGGAGCTGGTAAAACCATAAAAAAAATTATTAAACCAGTCACTAGCTACTGGAGTAAGGGAAATTGATGGAAACACTCTTAAAACAAAGAGTTGTAGAATATCCCAAAACCAGCAATTTACAGGATCCAAAACAGCATGGGTTTACTGGGAAAGACAAATGTTATTGACTTTTGTCAAACAAATGTTATTGACTTTTTTGACGGGGTGACTAAAGTAATAATTTAAGGTGGGGCTGTAGATGTAGCTTATCTAGACTTTTGACACTGTCCCACATTGCAGACTGTTAAATAAACTTGAAAGCTTGGGATTGGATTCTAAGATAGTTGAATGGATAAGAGCGTGGTTGCAGAACAGAAAACAGAGAGTTGTAGTAAACGGAGTATAGTCAAAGGAGGGAAAGGTTACAAGTCGAGTACCCCAGGGATCTGTACTTGGACTAGTGCTTTTTAATATCTTTATTGGTGACAGTGCAAGTGGAATTGAGGGTAAAATGTGCCTTTTTGCAGATGACACAAAAAGGTATGCAACAGGGTAGACCCACCAGGAGGGTGTTTTAATGATTGACGATCTAGGTAGATTGGAGGAATGGTCAAGAGCATGGCAACTACAGTTTAATGCCAAACAATGCAAAATCATGCACTTGGGTCTCAAAAATCCAGACTAAATATAGGCAGGTAGGCAATGTAACAAAGCAATGAAGAAGGCAAGTCAGATGCTTGATTGCATAGGGAGAGGTATCAGCAGTAGTAAGAATGAAGTAATAATGCCACTGTGTAGGTCATTAGTACAACCTCATCTAGGCCCTTATTCTGATCGGTGCGGATGTATCCGCGTGCGTTCGGCCCGCCGATGTTTTGTGTCTGCGCATGTGCAGAGGCGTCTCTGCGCATGTGCGAGCGGGGCGTACGGCCAAATCCCGCATGATATGTGAACACTCCGAACAGGGGGTGGAGAGGGGCGTGAAGGGCTATTTGGGCTCATTACCATATGCATACGCCCCGCGTTTCATGGGAGTTCCCATGAAAACGCTGGGCGTACGTATGGTAATGCGGCCGTGACGCACGTGTAGGGGGCGGATATATGACATCGCCGGATGTCAGCTGCCCGCCCAGATCCCTGCTTTTGCACGGAAAAATGTCCGTGTGGTCTGAGGTTGCGGATGCTGGTGGAGCACACGGTCCTGCATTCGATGGTCTGCGACCATCGAATGATGGGGGAGGTTCCCTTAGATGGAGGAGGCGTATTCCGTGAAAAATACACGTGCGGTCCGTTCGGACAGCTTCTTACCGCATACGGACGGAGTTGGCGATCCGTATGGAAGGCGGGGTTTCGCACGCACGGTCCTGGCCGCATAATCGGCTCCGGCCGCACCGATCAGAATAAGGGCCCTAGAGTACTGTTTTCAGTTCTGGAGGCCATATCTCCAGAAGGATATAAATACATTAGAGACAGTACAAAGAAGAGCAACTAAAATGGTGTATTGCCTACATCACAAAACGTACCAGGAAAGACTAAAATATCTTAATATTTATACTTTGGAGCAGAGAAGGGAAAGGGGGGACCTAATAGAAATATATCAAGGGTTTTAACAAGGTACAGGGTGGAGGCATTATTTACAGGAAGAGGAGCAACAGAACACGAGGACATGCACTGAAACTAGAGGGAGGAAGATTCAGGGGAAATGTGAGGAAGAATTACTTCACAGAAAGAGTAGTAGATAAGTGGAATAGCCTCCCATCAGAGGTTGTAGAGGCAAATACAGTAGAACAATTTAAACATGCTTGGGATAGGCATATTGATATCCTTCCAAAAAATAAGGATCAACTATGGTTTGAGGTAACATGTTTAAAAAAGGGGCAGACTAGATGGGCCAAGTGGTTCTTATCTGCCGTCAAATTCTATGTTTCTATGGATACGGTTGAATGTTAGGAAAATATAAGAAAACAGGCATGCACATCATACTTCTCCAGTATCAGGAATAATTAATCAAAGGAAATGCTAGAGGTCAGATCATTTAAAGACTTAATATGTTGTGAGGTTGCTTGGCAGGATAAATGATATATGATTGAGTCTTTGCATAGGTATGATATAACGGGATCACTTTCTATGCCATATAAGGTGATCCTATTATAGATCACACCTTCTATGCATATATAATCTATGGTGTTTAGCGTTCAGCCATGTGCATGTTCCTACATCTTTCATATGAAGTATAGAATTAGATATTACTTTTCCAAGGACTTACAAGAAGAAATCTTCCTCCTCATCAGAGTCATCTTCCAACAAATTTCGCTGTACAAAGAAAGAAAATAAATAATTAAATAAATAATGCACATAGTTAGCTATGGTAATCCCTACAGATCTCCATGTTGCCCAGTTACAGCTATTTATTAAAATTACTAGCTAAGCCCGCTCCAAGCAAAAGCTTCTAAAGCTAGTCTGCTACTTTGTGATTGCCTCTATGTTTCTGTATGTGTGAAAGCTGTAGTTTCACAAGCTGCCAGCAGATGGCAGTGTTTAGGTTAAACACGGACAATAGACATATATGATATATATAATCTTTTCACTTCACCTCGATTATTAGACTTACGTTAATGATTATTTAAATCTATAAAGGACTAAATGTTGTTTTGTGACAACTTATCAAAAAAACAATTTTCAGACATTTCTAACTTGTGGCAGACTGAAAAATATTTAAAAATTGCTATAAGTACCCCAATGGGGGGGGGGGGGGGGGGGGATTTGGCTCTCACAGTACAAAATAAACATCATCAAGCATAATAGAAACAAAAAACACATACAGAGAGAACACGGGCAATGACTGGATACTTCAAGCATGCTTGAAATATCTAGTCAAGCAATGGGGCATACACACACAGCGATTTGTGCTTCATTTCTAAATCGATCTAGTCAGATCGCTTAGAAAAGGGGCTTAAATCGCCCCATGTGTATGCCTCATATGATCTCCGTGTTGGACCCCCTCCTGGCGGCAGGGAGCGGGGATAGCATGCAGAAGGGCCCCATCACTACGAGCGATCCTGAATCAGCCCCTTACTTTCCTACTCTCAAACAGGAGTGTCCCTGGTGGCTGGAGGTGATTGTATGCATAGTGTATGGGCACCTTAAAACGTTAATTTTCCTGTAATAACAAATACACCATGTACCTAACATAACTGTTTTACTAGAAGCAATGATTGACAATTGCCCTCTGTTTCCTGTTGGCGGATGACACAATAAATAAGCCATTGCAATTACCAGCTTGGGTTATGTAAGAACCTATCAATTGGATCTTGAATATGTAGGAAAATCTATGGACAAATGTGTGTGTGTGTGATTTGCCTTACATAGGGCTCTAATAAACTAGCATATATACGAGGGTGGATCAATAAATACCTGTGTTTGAAGACAGGTGGCGTCGCTAAGGAAAGTTGGTATTACCATCGTGTACTGTACTATCATCTTTCAAACAAGCCATACCAAATTTTATTTTTTTCCACCACGACAATGCATCAGCTCCCTCACCCGGAATTGTAGCGGCCAACTTGCATGAATTGCGTAATTGAATTGCGTACTCGCCCAACTTGGCTCCCTGCGACTACTTTCTGTTCCCTAACCTGCAAATGTGGCTCGCGGGGAAAAAAAACAATTCATAGCGCAATCTAAGCAACTTTCCTCAGCAACGCAACCTGTCTTCAAACACAGGTACTTATTGATCCACAATCGTATATCCAAATAAGACACCATGGAAATCTGAGTATGAAAGCGGCAGTGTGTGTTACTTTGCAGAGAAGTATATAAGATACACTGTAAAATATACACTTAAATAGCCTTTTTCATCAAGGCATTTCAGCAAAAGATCAAGGAGCAACAAAATGCTGTATACACAATCAGGTAGACATGTATAGGGAAGCCAATCCTGGGATCAGGATTAGCGGGATTTAGTACTAAAAATGCCGGCATTTGAATCCAGATATTAGGGATTACAATCCCAGGTTCCTTGTGGTGAGCACAGAGCACAGGCAGCATGTGAGATGTCGCTTCCTGCTGCGGATCTGCTAAACTGGAGTTACATGTCGGGGCCTGTCCCTCCTGTATCACTAGCTCCCCCCATCCTACCAGCCTGTACCGTGAGAAGATCCTTCCACCATAAACAAACAAGCAAGGAGCTGCTAGAGTTATCGCCAGGGATGGCACCTTCATTCGGGGCAGTGAGAATAGTGGCAAGAGCTGTTCAACCACAGGTTGACTCGTCTCCGCTTGCAGCTGGGTCAAAATGAATGTATTATCTATCTCTCTCAATCTTAAATCTCTCCAAACCTGTCCTACCCCAAATTGATAAACAAACCTCAATACCCTATCCCTAAAAACCAAAGCCTAAAAAAGGTGCCTCAGAATTCAATTGAAGGTGTTTTCGTCCACTTTTATTTTTTTGCCCATGACTTTTCACTTTTTTTTTTTTTGGTGCGAATCAGCATGGGCGAAAACAAACCCATAAGCATGAGCAAAAACAGCCACAAATTCGACCAAATGTGGTAGAAAATAAGTGGATTGGCAAAGCAACTTGGTTTTCGACCAGTCCAGAAATTCGCACAGGCACTGTATAAGGCGAATCCAATGCACCCTAAAAACATCCAAAAATTTGTCAAAATCCATCAATAAAACGAATACCCCCTCCCCCATAGACTTTACTTGGGAATTTTCTGCTCCACATAGCCTCACAGTAAAAAACCTAATACAATAAACTGACTACACCAAAAAATGAAGTACAAGTCTTGCACTGGTTCTTCACATGCATGAAGGAACTGGGCAAGACAATTTTTAGTGTTTGATGGAATAATGGGGCATACACACAATATGATTTGAGCCCATTTTCGAAGCAAACTCACTAGATTGCTTAGAGATTAGGCACGGATCGCTTTGTGTGTATGCCCCCAAGCGACAGCAATGAGCAGTCCTGTGTGTCACCATTGCCTGACTAGATCTCGACTACATGTATTCAAGATCTAGTCAAATCGCCACAGTTCTAATCAGAGAACACTGGTTAGCACAGACTGCCCATAAAACATTGCATCGTGGCCCTTATTCAGATTCAAATTTGTTCTCAAAATGGGCAAAACCATGTGCACTGCAGGTGGGGCAGATGTAACATGCATAGAGAGTTAGATATGTGTGAGTTATTACAGGGTTGCCTACCCTCGCAGAATGGCCGGGAGGATCCCGAAAATCGGGTCCTCCTCCTGGCCCCCGGAAAAGTGGGCAACCCTTCCGGATTCTGGGGGACCCCCACACCACCCCCGATTGCAGTGTGTTCCCCCATACCTCTGGGTTTAAATGCGGCAATCCGCAGGTCTCAGAGGAGGGTGCGGAGCTAAAATATCCAAAATCGTGTCATTTTAGCCCCGCCCCCTCCACGGAGATCCGTGAATTGGGGTGTTTTATATACTGGGGCGGGGCTTAATGATGTAACGCTCAAGCTCCGCCCCCCGAACTGCAGCTGAAAGTCTCCTCTATGGGCTTCTCCCGGAGAGGAGACAGAAAAAAAGTCGGCAACCCTGAGTTATTTTCTTTCTGTGCAGGGTAAATACCCAAATGTATCTCTCTCTGCACATTTTACATCTGCCCCAGCTGCAGTGCACATAGTTTTTCCCATTTTGTGAACAAATTTGTACTGCGATCAGATCTGAATAAGGGCATGTGTGTATGGGTGATCCAGCAAGCCCTGTGTGCTGAGCACTCTGACTAGGCTAGATTACTCAGCACACCAGGCTCATACACAACACTCCCTGTATGAGCCTTTACTAAACCAAATTTGGCAATGACAGTTACTGCTAAAGTACTGATCCTCACTACTCGGTCAGCTAATCATTAGCATGTGGCAAATTCATACAGTAGCTGCTGGCAATGTGTAGTATAAATAGAACTGTTACAGTAATTTTGTCTGAGCTTATTACTTACAAATTGATTATGCAACATTATAAAATGTTTGAAATGTTAGCAAGACTCCCCTGTTGCAGCACCAGATTCTGTGAAACCACACAAGAAAGGGAGAGACTGCAGCCAAATAGCTGCTCCTAAATCCTGTTCACATAAACATATCTACCGAAGGTGTAAAATATATAAACAGTAGGGATAAAAAGTCATTAAGCCATTAGAAACTTACTCTCTCACTCTTTACTGAACCGGTAACCTCCTCATCATTAAGGTGCCGCTTAAACTTCGGAGGCATGGCGTCGGATTATACGTATATAGCGTTGTCAAGGAAACAGATGTGCACTTTATTATTCAGCCCCCAGGCGCTGCAAAACAGAAATGAAACATAAGCGATATGGATGTTGAATATGACAAGTCTACTGTGTTAGTGTAAAAAAGGCTTAGGAAACCTGTGTGTCTGATTTTGAGGTACAACGAAATGTGGATCGTTTGGTCTACAACAACTAGGTTGACAAGCATTGGGTCGACACCACTAGGTCGACATGCAGCAAGGTCAACATGGGTCTAGGTCAACACAAGCTTTAGGTCGACAGTCAAAAGGTCGACATGAGGTCTTTCACAAGTATTAAATAAGAAACTTTTGGCCTAGGGCAGGCATGTCCAAACTATGTCCCTCCAGCTGTTGTGAAAATATAAGTCCCATCATGCCTTGCCACAGTTTTGCTATTAGGAAATGCTAAAACTATGGCAAGGCATGCTGGGATGTGTAGTTTCAAAACAGCTTGAGGGCCACAGTTTGGACATGCCTGCCCTAGGGGGTGCCATGAAAAAATTATGATACTCAACACTCTGATACTGAGGTAAACCACACACAATACCAATAGTCACGTAGTTGAGAAATTATTTGATAATGTGCATGTGCAAAATAACCTGAAAAGCCCTGTGGAAGTCTGCGAATGACTTGCGAAAATTCCGCAGATCAGCAGCAAATCATACGCAACTCACTCACAAACCAGATTTTCCCAGTCTGTTCCTCATCTCTGCGAGAATCAGGCTGATCAAGGCTAGCAGTGATGTTACAGCCCCTCACTGAAAATGCCTGTGCACGCTTACGTTTTCCTAGGAATTTCGAGAAAACGGGCAGTACCCACCCACAAACACTGACTTCCTTGACACGGTCAGTCAAGCTGCAAGAGGATTTCAAATAGAGTAATCGCTTATTTTTTTTCCCCGCTGTTTAGCCTTGTGCATGTGCCCAACGATCCGCCAGTCGTTCGATAATCAATCGCCTTGTAAATTAGCACAACAGCATTCAGGTCTGAATAACCCCCTTATTTTTAACAGTACTTTTTAAATGGAGTTTTCCAATTTTTGGATACCACCTTGAAAGGGAGTTTACAAAGGAATAAAAATCTGCAGTGGACAAAAGGAGTGCACTAATTCACCCGCAATTGGATTAAGGTGCCCATACACGGTCCGTTTAACGGATCCGTTAGGGACTTAAATAGTACACATCGCATCGCCTTGCATGCCTTGTGCATGCGATGAACAGCTAGTACAAAAAGTATGTGCAGCACATACTTTTTGTACCGTACAGAACGGACGGTCCAGGAACTGACCGTCTATGGGCACCTTCAGTTTTCCCCCAGTTTTGAGCACTTGCCTTTCCCAAAAAAAAAAAAAAGTATCTGCTTTTTACAAATAAAATGCGACAGACACCATATAAGTGTACTGCATCCCCTCACATGGCTACCATGCTTCTGACACAGTGCCGCAGGACACTATTTTATTACAGAATATTATTGGAGACAAGTTGCAGTTTATAGGTATGGTGAAATATCTGTCACCTCCTTTGGCCTTTTCAAACATTCCAATCTCTCATCACAAAATAGAATTGAACATATTTTGTCGTTTTAACACTAATAAATGTAAAATAATACAGTATGACATTTCTAATCAAACAATCATGCAACTTATCCTTAAGGGGTATACACACATGACGATTTAAGCCCCATTTCTAAGCGATCTGACTAGATTGCTTAGAAATGAAGCACGGATCGCTCAGTGCGTATACCTTGCAGTAATGGCGATGCACAGTCCCACGCATCACCATCACCCACAGAGATAGACAGGGCATGCACGGTCTTTCCTGCTAAGAAGCATCTGGCCTGTTAGCGTAAGCAAAACGCTGTTCTGCACGGATCAGTCAGCACACATTGCAGGTGCATTGCGGGTGTGCAGTATGCTGAGCGATTCGTGCTTAAGCACATCGCTCAGCACTGGTTCCCCCTTCACCCAGTGTGTATGGGGCTTTAATTACCAACAAGGCAGGCAATAACTGATTACATAATTATTCATCAAGCTTGCATAATCATTTTTTCCCCAGAGGTAAAATCATTAAATGTGAAGTCCCTTGTGTACAAATAATTAGCTGTAACTGATTACAAATGACATATACCTTAATATGTAGGTAATCTGTTCATTCTTGATGGCCAACAAAAATAAAAATTTTCATGAATGGCTAGCACTGAATGACAAAGGTTGGTCCTATCCATAGAAGTAGAAATTCTATACTTAGATATTACAACATATGGCCTGATAGACATCCTCATGCTATGCATTACAGTCATTGTCTGAGGAGGTGAGTGATGCTTCTCTCTAAGGGGTTTATTTACTAAGATGGGAGTTCTATTGAAGATGGGATGTTGGCCATAGCAACAAATCAGAATCTACATATTTTTTAGAGCACATTCTAGAAGATAATAGATAGAATCTGATTGGTTGCCCATAGCAACATCCCATCCTCAATAGAACTCCCACCACAGTAAATTTACTTCAAAATGCTCAGTTTCTGCTACCTTTCCCCCCCCCCCCCCCCCCCAAAAAAAAATTGTCAAGACTCACGTGAAGTCTGTGTGAAACTGGTGCTTATTTTGGCTAGCCATAGAGGCACATTCCATTAACCCTTTCACACCGCACAGTGATCCAGGTTATTTTTGCGATGTGAAAGGGGTATAAGACAGGGATGAGGAGCCTTTGACCATCCAGCTGTTGTTGAACTATGCATCCCAGCAACAGTTTAAGCATGGCCAAATGGGTGACGGACGGGATCCCGACAGGCATCATCCCGACTGTCGAAACACAGAGAGTCGGGTTCCCGAAGGCCGTCAGCTATTTTCCCTCGTGGGGGTCGACGACCCCCATAGAGGGAGAATAGAATAGGTGGCTTGCGTAGCAAGTGGCTTAGTTGCACTCACCATGCTGTCTGGGTCCGGCCAGTCGGGATAATGACTGTCGGACCCCTATACCACACCCGGCCAAATAGCAAAACTGTAACAGGGAATACTGGGATGTGTAATGTAACAGCAGCTGGGCCCAAGGTTCCCGATGCCTGCTCTAAGAGGTCACTTAGCCACTGCAAACACATTAAATCACAGCTCCAGGAAAGGAACCTAATGGTTAACACACATTAGCCATGGGTTTACCATGGGAGGAAATGGGCTTTAACTGAATAGCTTCAGACATTAAAGCTCGAGGCAATCCTCCTGTGGTAAGCCCAGCAGCTAAGCGAACATGCCCAATATAGGTGTGCACAAACAGGGAGACGGTTGAGTGTATGGTGTAGTAGGTTTTCCATAATAGACATTTAATTTAGGACATCTATTATTGAAAAAGTTTATGTGGGTGAAATGCAGGCTTTAAGTCAGCCAGCCCAGAACCTGTGAAAATCGCGTGACTAAAGAAATATGGCAAGTCTGCAGACATATGCGCAACTGAACATTTATAATCTATTCTTTTTGTATAAACTAGTTTACAGCCTATAAAAATTATGAATCAACATTAGAGTCAATTCTGCGGCGGCGGCACTGCGCACTGAATGAGGCCACACTTGAACTGCTAAGTTGGGCACCATCTAGTATTCTAATGTATTTTTTTGTATTATTTGGCATGGTATTTGATCAGTGGTTACACATCTTCCAAAGAAATCCATTCTGACTCAATGACCACAGGAAATAAAATCTGAATAATGCCAGAGGGGTGAAAGCTCATAGCTGCTGAAATATCCTATGGGACAGATCCAGCACAGAACAGATTATATAGATGTAAAAGCAGGTCATCATGTCCAGCCACATCCCCCAAAGCTTTGTCCTGACTGCTGGCAGCTATCACACCAGCACATATTAGGACCTGGTGTCATACAGTACCTTTACCATAATAACACACGGACCCAGTTATATCACCATCACACACAAACACATGTATGAAATGACAGCATGTACATGTAATGGGCAAAACACACACAGCATATCAGTACACACAGCACTGAGGAGGCTGCTGCACATATACACAGTGCTGTACTGTACCACCTGCCACCTGTAATGACAGACATCTGTGTACGCAGCAGCTGTGAGGATGGGGCGGGTAAACGGAGGAGAGGGCCATTGGATGAAATTTACGAAGATGGGAATTGTAAGTACATGGGATGTTGCTACGGGCAACCAATCAGATACTATCTATTATCTTCTAGAAGGGGCTAAATAAATAAGTATATTCTGATTGGTTGCCCATAGCAACATCGCATGTGAAATAGAACTCCCATCTTAATAAAATTCCCCCATTGTCTGTTGTTAGCAGTAATAATTCCTTCCGCAGGCGATGGGGTGGAACAGGACACATACGCAGCAGTATGATACATACAGCCGGCGAACATTACACTATGAGCAGCCGGGGGGGGCGCTATTATTGTATGAAAAACATTTACCGATCTAGCGTTGTCCCTCCGGTTTACGGTCCCTTGTCCCCGTGTAAGAAGCCTATTGTATCGGATAACCACTTAACATGGCGAATCATCTGCTACCGACACATCCTCGGTGCTCTGCTCTGCTTCCTGCTCTGCTCGCCTTCGATCGGTGCTCCACTAATGCGCAGGCGCACTTGCTCCATCTGTTGAAGTCTGTCAGTCGCCATATTGTTACTCCCCGGGAGTTTACCTGAAGACGTGGAGGAGTGGTTTGCTCTTTTTCTAAATATTTAATGTTTCCACATTTCAGCTTCCAGATTTCCAGGTCAAAATTCCTTTTATAAATTTTCACTTAATATACGTACATGAAAACTTGTCTGTGCTTTTGTAACTTGTAGAAAAGGAAAACTCTGCTCCTGGCCATGGTAACATTTCCCCCTTACACAGTAAACAAAAGCCAGGAATGTCCAAATTGTGGCCCTTCAGCTGTTGTGCAACTACATGTCCCATCATGCCTTGCGACAGTTTTGCTATGAAGGAATGCTAAAACTATGGCAAGGCATGCTGGAATGCATACCATCATTGGTGGTCCAGCAAGACCGTTGCGCGTGCCCGCAGTTTTCATGGGTGTGGCGAGGGACGTGACCTTCAAATCGTGTCACTCGCGCAAGGCCACGCTCCTGTTTTGCCGCTGCTGCCCCCGTCATGTTCTTGCTCGAGTCGCACCCAGTCTAAAAAAACGGTGGCGTAAGTACCACATGGCAAACATAATACATACCTCCCAACTGTCACGATTTTAGAGGGACAGTCCCGATTTTTCGGGTCCTGTCCCGCTGTCCCATCCGCGGCAGGCATTGTCCCGCTGCGGGGGGGTGGCAGTTGGGAGACCCCCAATCTAGTAGAATAGACGCTGTGTGCATGCGCACAGCGTCTATTCTCGTATGAAAATGAGGTCGCGGCTAATTAGCATAAGCCGCGCCCTCATTTGCATACGCCCCGCCCCCTTTTCGGGCGCTGCGCGAGTGTCCCTATTTCATACAGACAGAAGTTGGGAGGTATGCATAATAAAATACCACCGTTGCCGGGACCAGAGCCGAATTTCCCATTAGGCACGTGAGACACGTGCCTAGGGGTGGCACATGTTTGGGGGCGGCACTTGGATGCCTGTGATAGTACTGTCAGCCCAAAATGTACCTATAACTGCAAAATATCCACTGTACTGTACTATATTCCATCTTAAATAGAGTGTAAATGGATAGGACATGCAGATACTGCCCCTGTAAATTGTCCTACTTAGTAAATATGTATTCATAATAAAAGAACATGACACAGTTAGTGGCTTTTTTGTATAAATCCATTATATTGGCTATTATCAAATGAGGGCTTATAAGTAATCAATAGAAATAATAAACAGGGGGTGGGGGGTGGCATTATTGTTGTGCCTAGGGGCGCCGTCATCCCAAAATCCACCCCTGGCCGGGACCATACATCGTGCTGCTGACCAACACATAATTTGCTGCACTCCAGAAAACCATCTCCACAGGGAGACCTGGAGCAGAATCAGTGCATCACCAAGCCACAATTTGCTTTTCGTAACAGGCTTGGTCAGAGGGCTGGTAGTTGTTAAGCATATATATATATATATATATATATATATATAATACTTAGCAAAAAAAATCTAAAGATGCAACTTGTTGACTACTTGCTTGACTAACCACAGGATACTGCTGAGTAGTGCAACAATTAGATTTTGATTTGAACAAGGAGATTAATCAAATGAACTGGATGGCGGTAAGCAAACATTTTCTGGTGGGCGTCTTGTGCTGAGAGTCAGCCATTTCTGCTTTGGAAAAGAACTTGATTTTGAACTTGAAATTTGAGTGGGAAAGAGTGTGTCTTGTCATGTACTTTTATTTTGCACTTATAGTTTCAAAGAAGCATAGTTCTAGACATACACAACTGCCCAATGTAAAACAGACAACAAAAGTATCTACATGTAATAAAAACTGTGCTAAGGAACCACTGACATAATTGATTTGCTCTGATCCAAAGATATGCATCAAATCATGTGTGTGAACATTGTACATCCGAAAAACCCTCAGGTTGAGCTATGAGCTATGAGCTGGTATTTTCACATTGCTTGGGCCATTGAAGGCACATTCAAGGATGCGTAGTGTTCATTCTAGCACCCGCTATCTTTGAAAATCCATGTAATTCCTCTTCCCTGCCTGTAGTGCTTCTAGCACAGTGTGGTCTGTATATCAGCACTGATATGCAAACCAGACCTGTGCTAGAAACACCACAGCAGACAGCGACACCCCAGGCAGGGAAGAGGAACTACATGGATTTTCAAAGATAGCGGGTGCTAGAATGAACACTAGATGCGGATACATTGAGCCCAGAAAATAGGGTGACCACTATCACCCCTTCCCTGCTCCCAAATTACTGTATCATGCCAATAATACCCTTTTCACACCAGCCTAAATTCCCGGGTTGGGCCCAGGAACAACCTGTGACTAGCGCTAGTGTGAAAGGGTCCAGGGCCAAATTCTCGGGTAAATTTGAAGGGATTTCAGCTAGCTAGCAGGGTTGCTCCCGCAATCAGCCTAGGTTACTGGCTGGTGTGAAAGGAGCCAACCCGGCTTCTACTTACCTTAGCAGAAGTAGAAGCCTAACCAGTGACTTTACTGTATACAATTGTCTAAAATGTTCTTGCGCATCTATCCTTTTTTTATGCTAGGATTTTATTCGTTTTTGTAGCTGCTGTCTGGCACAGTGCTGCTACTTAGATCCCTCTTTATGTAGTTGTAATCCTTTCCGTTCCTCATCTCCCCAACTATCCCACTTAATAAATAAGTAGTTGCAGTTCTGTACAGTCATATACTGTAGTTTGAACATTATCTGACATTTCTCCACCCTCTTTCCTCTTTGTAGACATTTTTGCAGTCAGCCAAAGCCAGGGGCGGCGCTACCCAATCAGCAGCTCCTGCAAAGCAAGTAGGCGCCATGATGAAAAGGCGCTGTCTCCCTCCCTGCTCTGCTAAAGCTGCTTCAGTCCTCACTGTCACTGCTGCCTACACGCCACCCGCGGGCGGGCGGCAGTATAAAGATTAGCTCCCTGCACCGCGAGTGCACACAGCCTGCATGCCGCCCACAGTGCCTATCTGACAACCGGGGGCAGTATGGAGAAGCTCCGTGTGATGTGCCAGTGCCACTGCCAGTCCTCAACACTCCGGCCCCTCTATCTCCTCCCCTCTTCTTCCATCTGCTCCTTCTCTCCCCTCCTTTCCCCCTCAGTCACGAGAGGGGTGTAATGGCGTCCTCAGCGTCCTGCCTACGCAGATAGAAGAGGTGGGACTGTACAAGAGTTAAACAGCAAAAGAACAGTGAGTCTTTTATTATACATGTTTATAACAAAAATTTTTAGTAATTGCAGATTTTTTTAATATTAATTTAGACACATTTTTTAATAATGGGCTGGGTTATGTGCCTAAAGGTGGCCATATATGCTGCAATAGCAGCGTGCAATGCGATTTGCGCTCCCGCGGGCTTCGCATCGCACAGTACAAAAAGTATGTGCTGCACATACTTTTTGTACTGCTTTCGGATCGCATCGCACACACATTGCATGCATGCCGTGCGATGCGATCTAGCACATAACGTATGCGATTCTCGCAGCGTGTATGGGCACCTTTAGTGCCTGCAACATTTTTCGGACACAGCACTGAGATGGTGTATGCATAAATGTACATGCACCCGAGATCCTCCATAGGATCGCATGTTGCATATGCTCCCACAATTGGGGTGCAGCTTGTTGCAATGGCAATGTGAAAGGGCGCAAAATTTATGGTTTGCAGGAGGGCGCCGGACACCCTAGCACCGGCTCTGGCCAAAGCCCTAAATATAGAGCTTTTCCTCCAAATGGTTATTAAAGAAAAATTATTTTAAAGACATACAAAACACAACAGCATATCATACTTGCCTACTTTTCTGGATAGTCCTAGAGCAGTGGTCTCCAACCTTTTTTGGGGCGTGAGCTACTTGAGACAAAATAAAAAGCCTGAAGAGCCACTAAAAAAAATAATAATAATCTGCATAATAATCGGAAAATGCCCTTTACACATTATGGGCCTTATTCTAGTTCACTCTTTCTGACAAAATCCTTCTTAGATGGACAAAACCATGTGCACTGCAGGGAGGGCAGATGTTACTTGTGCAGAGAGAATTAGATTTGGGTGGGGTTTTACTTCAAAGTGAGATCTATATTGCAGTGTAGAAATAAAGCAGCCAGTATTTACCCTGCACAGAAACAAAATAACTCACCCAAATCTAATTCTCTCTGCACATTTTACATCTGCCCCACCTGCAGTGCACATGGTTTTGTCCATCTAAGAAGGATTTTGTCAGAAAGAGTAAACTAGAATAAGGCCCTATGCCACACACTGTAATGCCCCTGACACAATATGCCACACACTGCAATGTCAAATATGCTGCATACATACTGCCCAACATTGGAGGCAGAGAAGAAGGGACATCTGTGCGTGCCGAAGGCATGCTGCCGAAACTAAGGGGCATGACCTACTTTCGTGGCACTCCTGCGAAACACAATGCCCCCCAGCACTGCCAGATAAACAATGCCCACATGCCACATGGGGTGCCAGCCAATGAAAATGGGGGTGTGATACACATATGCCCCCAATAGTGCCAGATACACATATGCTCCCACGGTGCCAGATATGCTCCCATAGTTTTGGGTATGCCCCACAGTGCCAGGTATGCCCCCATAGTGCTGGGTATGCCACAGTGCCAGATACTTCCCTACAGTGCCAGGTATGCCCCACAGTGCCAGAAACAAGTATGCCCCACAGTTTCAGGTACTTCCCCACAGTACCAGGTAGTCCCCACAGTGCCGGGTATGCCCCCACAGTACCAGAAACAAGTATGCCCCACAGTGCAAGAAAGTGCCGGTTATGCCCCCCAGTGCCAGTTTCCCAACAGCAGCACACTCACCATTGTTGCTGCTGCTGTCAGGGAGAGGACAGCCTGGAGTCCCCCTGCAGTGCTCCTGTCACCGCCACTGCTTCCCTTCTCAGGGGAGGAGAGCACAGCACAGCATCCGTCTCTCCTTCCTCTCACTTCCTTGTGACTGGGCCATCCGCCAATCAAAGCTCGCGGGCCGGCTCTTGATTGGCTGACGGCCCGCAAGCTCTGATTGGCGGATGACCCAGTCACAGGGAAGCACAGTGAGGGGTAGGAGCAGTGCCAGATTAAGGTCTCTTTTTTTTTTTTTTGTATAATGTGTTTTTATTGAATATTGAAAGAAGTAACAGAAAATTCACTCAGTGAAATATACGAATAGCCAACTTATCTTGACGCAGCAAGATGAATAGCTATCAACAATAAGTAGCAATATAGTCACTGTTAATAGCTTCCTCCTGAGACTGTAAAACTGTTTGAGTATAATAAGATGAGGAAAAAGAAAAAGGTGCGTTGTAGGTATTCCCAATAGTACAATCAGACTGGGGTGTAGATAAGAGTACAAAGTAAGAAAAAGGAAAGAAAAGAAGAAGAGAGAGGGGAACTGACCCTTCCCAAGGTTAGGGTGATGAAAGCGATTTAAAGCTAAAATAATCTAGAGCTGTAACTGTAATGGGCTGGTCTACCTAGATGAAATCTTTGTAATCCTGCAACGTCTTATATTCTAGCCAAGGAAGCCAGACAGCCGCAAAGTCTGAGTGTTTGTCGGCTGATGATAGTAAAACATCTTCCATGGGCATGTAATGGATAACTTTGACAAACCAGGATTTACGTGTGTGTGGGGGGGGGGTTGGATTTCCACAGGACTGGTACAATTGCTCTTGCAGCGTTACTTACTGTAGTTGTCTGAGCAGTGAGGTTTTGTAGGAGGAGAGTGGGGTGGAGGAAATGTTTAGCAACCAGAAGGCTGGAGTTGTGGGAAGGGAAATATGGAGTATGTTTTGTGAGATCTTAATAAAATCAGTCCAGAAGGGTGCGATTAGTGGGCAGTCCCACCATATGTGTAGGAGAGTTCCAGTAGCTGTCTTTCATCTCCAGCAATTTGCCGAGATGCTAGGGTTCATGATGTGTAATATAGGGCCTTATTCTGATCTGAGCTCAGTACAAATTTGTTCTTAAAATGGGCAAAACCATGTGCACTACAGGTGGGGCAGATGTAACATGTATAGAGAGAGTTAGGTTTGTGTGAGTTATTTTGTTTCTGTGCAGGGTAAATACTGGCTGCATTATTTTTACACTGCAATTTAGATTTCAGTTTCAGCACACCCCACCCAAATGTAATTCTCTTTGCACAGGTTACATCTGCTCCACCTGCAGTGCACATGGTTTTGCCCATTTTAAGAACAAATTTGTACTGAGCTCAGATCAGAATAAGGCCCATAGATGGGTGTCTGTACCACCACATTATTATTTTGTACTGTGTTTCCCTAGTTTGAATGCAAACAGAGCTGTTGTGGGCCTTTAGGAAAATAGATTCCCATTCTTTGTCAGAAATAGTTAAGCCTAGGTCCCATTCCCAAGTCCGGGTGAATGTTGAGGATTTGACATTATTTGAGTTTTGAAGAAGTTTGTATAACATCGAGATTGTATAGGTAGGGTCACAAGTGGCTACACAAAGTCTCTCAAATGCAGTTAGTTTGCAGGAGGCTAATGGGAATCTGGACCTTGTTTGCAAGAAATGTCTGATTTGAAGGAACTTATTTATTATTTATTTATTACCAGTTTCTTATATAGCGCATACATATTCCGCAGCGCTTTACAGAGAATAGTTGAACAGTCACATCAGTCCCTGCCCCAGTGGAGCTTACACCAGTGGCGTAAGTTAGTCCATGCAGCCCGGAGGCAAGATAAAAGTTAGTTTTGATGGGAGCCAAATAACCTACCAGTATATTTTTGGATTGTGGGAGGAAACCGGATTACCCGGAGGAAACCCATGCAAGTACGGGGAGAATATACAAACTCCCCACAGTTAGGGCCCTGCTGGGTATTGAACTCATGACCTCAGCACTGTGAGGCAGTAATGCTAACCATTACACCATCCGTACTGCCCGAACTTCCAGAAGTCTCTAGAAGGCACCGCCCCAGATTAAGGTCTAAATGGGCATGGAGCTGAAAATGATCAACGGCCTATTATGCACAGTAATAGGGGTTGTGGCCAGTGTTCTGATTGGGTGGTCTGCTCATGGGTGTGTCTCTATTTGTGTCAATACTTTCAACTAATTATAAATGCCTGGAAAAGGCAGGGGGCTGGCATTCGAAAAATGCAAAGGGTTTAGTATAGGGTGGAAAAGAGGTTGGCATATGCAAAGGCCTGGCACAGAAAAGAGGGAAAATAGAAGCTGCAGATATACAGTACTTATCTTCCAGGGCGGCTGCAGATATTAGTGCTGCAATGCTGACCATGTATCGCAAGCACTGAGAGCATCGGACAATATATAGGCACACTCCGTCCAAAGAATGCAATGGCATATATATGCACTCGGACTAACAAAACAAGCCGAATAAAGAAGATGACTACTCCATCTGACGAGGTTTCAGTTTATTAACTGTTTTCAAGTCACCTATATATACATACATAAATATATACATACACGCACACACAATATCTTCCCTGGCACTCCGGTGTCCCAAATCTGGGTTACCTCTTTAGGGGTGAGTCCATTCTATATGGTCACAGGAAAGTAGGCAGCACACATAAGGCTCCAAACTTATTAAGAAAAGTGCTGGTGGAGTTTAATGCATATACATAGATAACAATTTCCAACACTCTGAATGCAGGGAGATATATTGCTGGGTGCCCTCCAAAGGTGCACCCGCAGGGGTGAGTCGACACTCCAGTCATAAAAAAAATACTGAAAGCCAAAACTTGGTAGACAACATTTCAGCACCTTTTATGTGGTCACCTAAGTTTATCACACCATATACCCCTTATACAAATCATGCAACACAAAAGCAACCCTCTTATACTGTACTTGCCTCTTACACATTGTGCCACACCGACTGAGCCAAAATTCACACTATGGCACAGGGATTGAGTCAAAATTCACGTTACGCCGCACAGATTAAGGCAGAATTCACATTTTGCCACAAGGATTGAGACAAAATATACACTATACCAAACTGATTGAGCAAAAATTCACAATAAGCCTCATAAACAGGGGTATTGCACGACAAAGGTGCACATTCAAAATTTACACCATAATGCCCATTACATGTTAAGCCACACACAATGCCTATTAAAAATTATGCTACATAAGTGCTGCTTACCTACATGCTCATTGCCAGGGGTTCCATGCTTGTTGCCATGTGGGATTACATGCTCATTGCCAAGGAGGAATACATGCTCGTGGTAACTGGCGGACAGCCACAGTCGGGCAGAAGTGACAGCTATTTACAGCCAGGCAGGGGACTGCTTGGCTGTATTCAGAGCACTGCAGGTCCCGGCTATTTGAAATATTACCCCTTTCACACCAGAATATGCAGGGACGGGATGCAGTCAAAATCCTGACAGGGTCAAAATCCCGAATGGGTCATAATTCCGACAAGGACAAAATCCTGACATTTAAAAACCCTGAGAAGGACAAAATCCCGACATTTAAAATCCCGTCAGGGTCAAAATACAGACATATAGAATGTACAGGCGAAACAGTCAACATGACTCTCCGTCGACAGGTCGCAAGGTCGACTTGGTTTTTTTCACGATGTCTGTGTCTGTGTGTATGTGTTTTAGGGAATATAGATTGTAAACTCCACTGGGGCAGGGACTGATGTGAATGCTCAACTATTCTCTGTAAAGCGCTGCGGAATATGTGTGCGCTATATAAATAACTGTTAATGCATAATAAATAAATAATTATATAAGATACAGTATAAGAATGCGGTAGCCGGCGGCGTGGGGTGGCGTTTGGCGCATCCCCTCATATATTTTTTATGTTGATTTGTGTAGCAGATAAGAAGGTGAGATTTTTCTTTATATTATGTGTTTATATTTCTAAGTGCCATCACAGTGCTTTTTGATCTAGGTTCTCTCCTTTCTAAGCCTGTCTATGACCATAGGCGAATCTAGGGGGTGGTCCTGGGGTGCACAGGACCACCCATTAGCCCATTTTGTAGCTGAGGGATGGGGCTTTCCAACGAGCCCAGCCCCGTGTCTCTAGCCCCCTGGAAACCAAAGATACGGACAGGCAAAGCTGGAACGTTTTCCCTATAGGATAACATGGGACCTGCTAATTCCGACCCCCACCCAGTTCAACGGCTGCCAGTTCCCCCTTCGGCATTACTGAAGCTCGAGGTTGATCTCAGTCTAAGCCAAATCGCTGGGCCTTTAATCTGATACCAGGCTGGATCCATATGGGTTAATTGGTTCCAGGGATATTGAGGTTAAACCGTTTTTTTTTTTTTTTTCCATTTCTTAAATGTAATTTCATGACTGTTTATGTTCTTTGAGGGCAGATTTCTCTGGAACCAAACAGCCCAGTTTCACGGGACCAAAATCATTCAAAGCCAACTCAAAAGTTCTTCAATATGATATTACTCATGTAAATGGGTCAGTTGGTTCCGAAGATATAGCTGGTTGGTTAAAGGGGGGTAGGGAGAGGGGAGTGGTTGTCTCTCCCCCTCACACCAGAAAATGCAGGGACTAGGCTGGTGTATAAGGGGTCAGCCTGGGAATGTCACTGCATGATCCTGGGACCATATTCCCGGGTAAATCCCTGCATTTTCTGTTGTGAAAGGGGTATTATTTTAAACAGCCATGACCTGCAGTGCTCTGAATACAGCCGGGCAGCCCCCTGCTCTTTGCCCAGCTGTCAATGACTGTCACCCCTGCAGCTTCCGCTCCAATTCTTCTCCCTGCTTTCACCTCAGCCCGCCCCCCCCTAATCATGTGGTGCCGGCGCCCGGCGTGCTCCCCTGATGTCACGCACAACAACAGCGCGCACAATATTTAAAATGTCCACTTGGCTAGAGGGGACACCAGGAGGGGAGTGGGTGCGTGCTCTACACTGCACTCTGCTCCTCTCCCCATAGAAGCAGCTGCACCGCTCTCCATCTCTCCCTGCAGCAGCAGCGAAGGCTCATATAAAATTTACAGTAAGTGGCACTTTTGGGGGCATTGCTTAAGGGACGCTATAAGTGGCGGTATGTAGGGGCATTACCCATAATGTGTCGCTTAATGTGTAAGGGGCATTACGGTGTGCAGCATCATGTGTAAGTGGCATTATGTGTGCAGCATCATGTGTAAGGGACATTATGTGTGCAGCATCATGTGTAATAGGTACTATGGTGCGCGGCATCATGTGTAATGGGTACTTTGGTGTGCGGCATCATGTGTAATGGGTACTATGGTGTGCGGCATCATGTGTAATGGGTACTATGGTGTGCGGCATCATGTGTAATGGGTACTATGGTGCCATCAAGCAAGAACCCCCTAGCAATGAGCACGTAGGTAAGCAGCACTTATGTGGCAAATATGTAATGGGCATTACGGTTTGTTATATAGTATGTAATGGGCATCATGATATGTGGCACAATATGTAATGGGCATTATGGTGTGTGGCCTTATGTGTAATTGGCATTACGGTGTGTGGCTTTATGTGTAATGGGTATTACGGAGTTTGCTAAAATGTGTAATGGGCATTACTCTGTATGGTCTAAAGTGTAATACCACACCCCTTTTTGTGATGCCACGCCTCCTTCCCATGGGGCCACACCCTCTTTTTGCCCCATCTAGACATAAAGATCCCCCTACTGTTATGTCTAGATCTGGGACCACCCATTACCATAATTCTAGATCCGCCTATGTCTATTGGGCCCTACACACATGCCGATGTGTGCAGGGCTACCTAGCTATGCTAGGTCGGGCTGTGCTGCGCAGCTATCGCCTAGCACACAGAGCTGACAGCCCACACACAGAGCGAGCTGTCAGCTCTGTGTGCTAAGCGAGCAGACAGCGCCAGTGTTCTCCGGTGGGAGAACACTGCCGATGCCGAGATTGATGGACACTGTCCATCAATCTCGGCCACCGATAAAGACGCGCAGGGACGCGCACGGATGCCGATACAGCCCCCACACATACACCGATGTGAGGGCATTTGCTAAGCGACTTTGCAAAACTAAGCAAAATCGCTTAGAAAATGCCTTAATATCGGCATGTGTGTAGGCCGTATATGACCACATAGCTTTTTTAATTTTGTGTGGATTAAACCCTGTGAACTTTTATCTAACATTGTCTAGCGCTACTATCTTCCTTTTTGTAGACATGACTAAACATACCTAGTGTTTTTCTGTTCTATTGTAATTACCTGCTAACTTAGTACAGAAATAATTTCCAAAAGACAAATACTATTCCAATATTTATGCCTGGAAAAATATAAGCACATTCTTGCTTGTGAAGTTTCCATCCAAAAACCCTGCCCTGGACATCACCTCCCAGCAGTATAGTGGTATAAACATCTAATTAACATTCCACTGGATGTTCAGATTCCTCTGGGAAAGCAATCAGGCTGGTTAAATAATACAATATTTGTAAGCCAAGATAGGAGTCCAGTTTATAACCTGGTAATAAGATTATTTTGTGCATTTCTTGGTTCTCTTACTCATTCTCCATTTCCATAAACAGAACAGCTCACAGGTTGCTATTTTAACCAACTAGTAGCCAGGATCCTGTGCCTGATCAGTGACGTGCGGTGAGGTTTGTGGTTGGTGAGGCACCGGCTTGGTGGAGCCAGTGCCACCAGGCTCTGTGGGAAGCATTGGGTTCGGGATGTTTCTGCGCTGACAGGTGCGGTAACTGCCCCTTGCATAAGCAGCAGAGACCTGCCAGAGCAGATTCTGCCTGTCGGCGCAGAAGCAACCTGGACCCACGCTTGCCACAGACCCATCGTTGCTGGCTCCACTAAGCCACCATGGGGTCTGTCCATATACCTCTTCACTTAAAAAAAAAAAAAACACATGCAGCCAAATGTACTAACTAGCCTCTTAGGGACAGACTTGTGTATTTGTGTTGTGACAGAGGTGTGTATTTGTGTAAAGTGACAGAGGTGTGTGTTTGTGTAAAGTGACAGAGGTGTGTACGGTTTCTGTGTGTTTGTGTAAAATAAGTATATTTTTAAATGAAGTATACAGTATTGGCCCAATCTACTGGCCTCTGAGTTCAGTGGCTGTGTGGGGTGACGGCCAAACTCTGAGTTTTTTTTTAAAAGGGCAATCATTTAAAATGCATGGTTTTGCCTTGTAAATGTCTGCCTCTTTAAAAGAACCTCTGAGTTCAGCCAGCACCCCACACAGCCAGTGAACTCAGAGGCCAGTACATTGGGCCAATATACTTAATTTAAAAAACACACAGAAACAGTACAAACCTGTCACATTACACAAACACACACCTGTCACTTTACACAAATACAGATACACACCTCTGTCACAACAACACAAACACACATGTCTGTCTGTCCCTTAACACAAACACACATGCCTGTCTGTCAC
>NC_139224.1:112132693-112142693 GCF_055691185.1 Crinia signifera
CAGTTTATCACTTCACCGAGCTTAATAAATCTACCCCTAATAGGGCCTACACACATACCGATTTTGGCCAGGGATATAGCATGCCAGATTTAGCATAGCAGATTTCCTTTGAGCACAAAATCATCTATATTGCTTAGAATGTGCAAAATGTGTCAGCGATATGCCTCAGCGATTCTGCTTAGCGATTTAAGCATGGCAGATTCTTCTCAAGCAAGGGAAAAAGAAAAAAGAAACTCATTTAAATAAAAATGGGCAGTTCAAAGGGCTGGGGGAGTTCTTGGGGAGTTTTAAGGAGAGAAAAGTCAGGAGAAGTGTTGCAAAGAGTACCTGTACATAATAGCACCTTACCAGAGTGTTTGCAGCACTTTCTCTACTCCAGGGTTGCCGATCCTCCCGGAATTTGCGGGAGTCTCCCGAAAATCGGGTCCCCCCTCCCGGCCCCCGGAAGGGTGGGCAACCCTCCCGGCCCCCGGAAGGGTGGGCAACCCTCACGGAATCAGGGGGACCCCCACTGAGCCCCCCCGATCGCAGCATTTAAATGCCGCAATCCGCGGCACAATCGTGTCAGTTTAGCCCCGCCCCCTCAATGGAGAACATATATTTAGGCTATTTGACGTAATGGGGCGGGGCTTAATGACGTCACCATTAAGCCCCGCCCCCGAACTCGTAATGAAAGATTCCTCTCCGGGCTTCTCCCGGAGAGGATCTTGTGCAAGTCGGCAACCCTGCTCTACTCTCCTCACCCCTTGAAAAAGATTATTTTTCAAGGAGAGAGAAGTCAGACGAAGTGTTGCAAAGAGGAACCATACCTGTACATAATAGAACTTAAAATTAACAATAAATAACATTTTGAAATGACACCATACCGTGTTTTTTAACATTTATTGAAAAAAACTGTATACTAATATATTAAAAGTACACCACTGGGTTCATCAACAATATCAGGCCGAGAAATGCCTCTGGGCCAAAGACTTTTCAAACCAAAAAAAGGGATCAGGCCAACAAACTCACTAGAGTATACTAGAGCCAACAGAAGTGATGACTCACAAAATGTGCAAAGAAGAGATAGCAAAGGTAAGGACAGTCTTATGTGAAGGACACACAAGAGTGACTGATATCGCATCATTCTGGAGTCAGGGCCAAATGGCGTATCCAAGCAGACATTATAGTCTACAAGGATTCGAAAACGCATGGAAGAAAGAGCAATTTTTTCAACTTAAATAATTTAGAAATTTTTTTTTTTTGTTTTTTCATTTATAATGGATAATAAACAGCATCGTCCTGTGCTTGTGTACTCGAGAAAGCTGAGTACATTCCAGTGGACAGAGTGCTGGTGGTGACTGATGTGGCCGGGTTGGGTGAAGGGGCTCCCGTCGTGTTAGGAGGGGCAAGCTGCGGAGGAATTGCCGGCGGATTACTATAGGGTTGGTGGTAGGGATACTGTGGCGAGGGTCTGCAAGATGCGTAATGCATCGGGTCGCGCATTAATTTTAGGTCATCAGGAATGTTTTTATCCTGGGCCCGAATTATTGCGTCGTACACGATGCATTTGAATTTTCGACGGGTGTCGTCATCCATTGAATGCATCTCCGAGTCTACCGTATTTGAAAACTGCCGAATTGAATCAATAGGCTTATTAAGCCTTGCCTCCGCAAATTGAAAAAATTGCTCAGAGCTGCCGGCTACAGATCTTTTGGCTGTCTTCTTCCTCTGCCTGGGTGGTGGCGTTAGCAGGGGGGTGGAGGTTGAGGTTTCTACTTCCTCACACTCAAGATCTGCAGCCTCTGTAGTCTCGGACGTCTCCACAAACAGCTCCGGAGTAGCATCCTGTAAAATAAAATAAAAAACGTTAGGACCATGAATAATGATGACATGTCGCATATCTATATGTGTTCAAACTTACCAGATCCTGGCTCTCCTCCTCTTGCCTAATTGGAGGCACAGGATCCATGTTATTTTGTCCATGCGTTTTCGAATCTTTCTCCAGCAGGAAGTGCATCTGGTCGTAGTACCATAACGTCGGCTTGTATACGTCATCGGCACCGGCTCCAGAACTCTGTGATTCAGTCACTTTCGCGTGCTCCTTCACAAAGACGGTCCTCAAATTCGCTATCTTCTTCTTTACACATTCCATGGTGCCATCACTTCTGTTGGCTTTAGCATAGGCCAGCAAAGCATTGTAGGCCTGATCCCTTTTCTGCTTGTTTGAAAAGTCTTTGCTGGTAATTTGCCACAGGCATTCATGGGCCCGATTTTTTAGAATAATTTTGCTTTGCCATTTCTGTGTGAATAATATGGTATAAAATGTAAATACATAATTAACATATATGCATCCACCATTATGTAAATAAACAGTCCAAACTAGGTCAGTTTACAATCTATTGGCCCTACCACATGTACATGCACACACATTCACTGTTGGGTTTTTTTTTTAATGGGTTTGGAAAGACAATTTACCCCATCATAGACATGCAAGTAAACAACACATGACTAGCTTTTGCAATGTGCCATCACCCCAGAGCATGCAAGTAAACAACACATGACTGGCTTTTGCAATGTGCCATCACCCCAGAGCATGCAAGTAAACAACACATGACTGGCTTTTGCAATGTGCCATCACCCCAGAGCATGCAAGTAAACAACACATGACTGGCTTTTGCAATGTGCCATCACCCCAGAGCATGCAAGTAAACAACATATGACTGGCTTTGGCAATGTGCCATCACCCCAGAGCATGCAAGTAAACATCCCTCCCCAAACTTGCGCTGGGGACCGTGGGTGCAGTGGGCATCACATGGCACCCTCATCCAGAAGCATGCTTTATTTTATAACATTGGTGGCACAGTGGTCGCCTCACATCCCCTCAAAGAACCTCCTGCCCATATTCTTGCGCTGGGGGCCGCGGGTGCAGCGGGCATCACATGACACCCTCACCCAGAAGCATGCTTTATTTTATAACATTGGTGGCACAGTGGTCACCTCACATCCCCCCAAAGAACCTCCTGCCCATATTCTTGCACTGGGGGGGCGGGGGTGCGGCGGGTGGCACATGACACACTCGCCCATAAAGTTTACATTGGTGGCACAGTGGACCCCTCTCATTACCACCCCACCCCACCTGTAATCATGCGTTGGTGGTGCTCAGTGGATAGCATAGTACTTACCAGCTCCGGAGGGTTCACAGCGCGTGGTCTCTGGCAGCATCAGCATGTGCAGAATGGAGAGAAGGGCTCAGGGAGTGTCCAGATGAGGAAAATCGCTGGTCACTTGAGCACAAAAAAAAGACACCACACAAAAGGCGCCCGATATGCAGGGTCTTGCTAAGCGATTTTACTAGATTGATGGGACATGCTCATTCTTCTTCTTATTGCGATTTAGATGCGCGGGGCCGCGCATCTATATAGCTATAGCCTCCACACACACACCGATGTATGCTTAGTTTCTAAGTGACCTAGCTAAATCGCTTAGAAAATGGCTCAAAATCGGCATGTGTGTAGGCCCCATTAGACTCTTAAGCAATTCCTGACAGAGTCTGATAGAAGAATGAATACAAGATTGCAGCTTAACAAGCAGAGACAGGGCCCGTCAGAACAGCCGCCCCACCCCGCCACCAAATCCCCTTATTATTGGGATGCAGTCAAAATCCCGACAGGGTCAAAATCCCGACATGGACAAAATCCCGACATGGACAAAATCCCGACAAGGTCAAAATCCCGACATTGAAAATCCCGACAGGGTCAAAATCCCGACATATAGAATGTAAAACAGTCTACATGCCTTTCGGTCGACAGGTGCGAGGTCGACATGGGTTTTTTCACTGTTTTTTGAACCGACATGTGCCGACAGGCGGTATTTCATGCCCTACCATCCACTACGGCGTGGTGGGAGAATAAAATAGTGTGCCGAGCGCAGCGAGGCACCGTGCACGAAGCATTGCGAGCGAAGCGAGGGGCTGCGGTTCACTTGCAGTTGTGTCCATGTCGACTGTGTCGACATTCGGGTAAAAAAACAGTGACAAAACCCATGTCGACCTCGCACCTGTCGACTGAAAGGCATGTAGACTGTTTCACCTGTACATTCTATATGTTGGGATTTTGACCCTGTCAGGATTTTAAATGTCGGGATTTTGACCCATTCGGGATTTTGACCCTGTCGGGATTTTGTCCATGTCGGGATTTTGCCCATGTCGGTATTTTGACCCATTTGGGATTTTGACCCTGTCTGGATTTTGAGCGTCGGGATTTCATACCGAATCCTTATTAACATGTGAGGGGATGTGTAACGAAGATACATCCCCTCGCATGCTTCTGCTGCAGGATAAATCATTCAATGGTTGCCGACCATTGAATGATTTCTCCTGTTAATAAGAGTCAGTGAGAACTGACTTTTATTAGCGAGCGCCAGGAGGAAGTCGGGGCGGGTGACTGATATCTTGTGACATCAGCCACCTGTCCCCAGCAGATATAGTCCCGCCTGTGTACCCATGAGAACGCCCAGCATTTTCATGGAGACGCTTATAGAATGCTGGGCATTCCTATGGGCGATGCCCGCCCCCGTCCCACCCTCCGTGCTAAGAATGGCCCGGCACTTGCCGTGGCCGTTTACTGTCTGGGTTTGCACATAAGCAGAAATGCACAAACCCCGATCACCAGGGCAGGGGTTGAATTCGGATCACTGCGAGTGATCCAGAATCAGCCCCTAAGTATGTTTTTTTCCCCCTAGATTACATACATATGGGTTTGAGACTTATAATACAATTGCTAACATTAAATACCACCTATGGGTCATATAGTATAAATTACTCTTCTGTCATCTTCTCGGGCCTGTACCAGCCCAGTTGACCCTCTTTCCTCTTGTTTTCTCCACTGCCCATCTTTTATCATCTGCCGACATGCACTCCAACTTTTCAACGTTATCCTCTCATGCTGACACATCCAATTAGACACTTCATAAGATTCCAATGATTCAACAGCTCCCCGAAACCCCACCTACTTGCAAAATGCTAACACTGGCCAATTACTCCATATCTTATATACTACATATACTTACTACAATCACTACAACCACATTCTTCTCACTTCTCTCTTCTGTGTCTCACAATTGGTGCCCTCCAGTGCCAGCCGTATCTTCAATACATCTGTAATACAGGTCGAGTATCCCGTATCCGAATATCCGTTATCCGAATTATTCCGAAATACGGACATTCCAGAAAGTGAAAAAAAATTTTTTTTTTGCTAAAAACTCACTGGGGACATATGTAACAGCATCACTGGGGACATGATATGTAACTGGCACTATATATGTGCAAGACAATGATTGCTTGGCATTCAAATTCAGTGCTGAGATAGTACACACATTTTGTTTCACGTTTTGAAACCTTGTTTTTTGAACAATTAAAATATGTTTGTGTGTATTTTATGTGGTAATAAAATATATTTGTGTGTATATTATGTGTTTATACAGCATAAATGCAAGATACTTCAAAATACATCATTGAAATATTAAAATATTCCGAAATACGGAATAATCCGTTATCCAAAATTCTCCTGGTCCCGAGCATTTTGGATACGGGATACTCAACCTGTATACCTTATGTGTCTGTGTTATCATTATATACCCTACATCCCATCTGTACAAAGCTGCAGGTGGCATGTTATAGATAAATAGTCATTATAATGGCAGCTGTATGCTGCCGTGAGGCTTTGAGAGCATTCTTTACCAATTGTTGAAAGCAAAGACAAATTTAGATGTTGTGTGTATGACCTTGTAAAGAACAATTCCGCAAGATGATAAATATTTTTCGAGCTGGTTTAATAAGAACCATTGACTCAGTGCCCTCAGTAAACTTGCATGAGGGAAACATTAACTGGTGGATCTTGTGACTCAGGAAATATCATTGCAGTATGAAGAAGTTTATATGTCTGGCTCAGACATCACGTCAGTACTTCTACATAAACAGGTGCATGTTGCAGAATCCAAAGTGTCGGCACCTTCTATCTAAATTAAGGACAACAATGTAAATAGTTACTTGCAAACTAGACATATGTGTACTGTCTGAGATTATAACTATTAAAATTTATTAGCAACTGAAAATATATCAATGCCCAGTGCTACATTTCACAACCTTTGACGTGTTTTGCTGAGATCCTGTGTTGGTGTATGTACTAACATGAACATACTGGATTTGGAGCATTTGCAGACGAAGCGGATTATACAGACTCAATCGGTCTCCGCGAGTTCGCATGGGGGGGGGGGTTCAGTGACGGTCTTTATGCACATATCCAGCTGCTGTGGTGGCACACGCACATAACAAGTCCACCAAGCAGGGGGCATGGAATTTTAGGGCTGGGCAATTTGCATATGGGAATGCCCAGTGTTTCATGAGCATTCCCATCGAGGTGTCTCAGATCTACAAGCGCTGGAGAAATCATTCGACCGTCCATCGAATGATTTCTCCCCCGCACCCAGGGCTGTGAATGGATGATTATGCAAATCGTCCAATTGCATGCCTGCGGTGGTTCGGGGGGGGGGGGGGGGGTGTTGGGCGGGCGGCACTTGGTGGGTGGCACACCAATAAAGTCAACCAAAACAAGGGCTCAAATGTAATCAGCGAAAGACCTTAGGCATGACTAAGCACATGTATGTACATAGCTGTGCATCACTAGTAGGGCTTAAAGTGGCCCTGGAGAGGTGGGGAAACTCATTTCCCTCTCCCACCTTATCCCCCCCTCTCAATCCCTGCATTAGTGTAAGATGCAGAAAATCAGTCTATGGACGTATGAACAGTATATGCAGTTTTGGTGCACGTGGGCAGTGTGGAGAAAAAAATTCATGCCTACAATGCTACATGAGTACCCACTTTGTGTTTCAGGAATGTCTGTCCTCTTCACAGGAGCCAGTTCTGTTTGTACTTAAGCACAGAGCCGGCACTAAAAAATTGGAAGCCCTAGGCAAAACTTGTATTGTTGCCCCCTAACAGATAATTCCACTGCCAAGCTTTGTGCTATAATACTGCCATCCATTTTAAGCTCCGTCATTTTGGTGGGTGCCAATGCAATGCAACAGCAACAACGCCAGTTGTTCCACCTCTGACCCAACACTGCTCCCACACCATAGCACTCATCCCAGAAGCACAGATCACAGCAGCAGCCTGCATTACCCATCACCCCACATAGCACCAGCACCCCTCACAGCAGTCAACTCAGCACCCCTTAGTGTGGAAGAAAGAGGGAGAAGTAGAGAGAAAAAGAGGGGAATGGGAGAGAGGGGGGAAAGGAGAAGGTGAAAAGGAGGCTTGGAGGGAGAAAAAAGGAGAGAGTGAAAGAGGGGGTGAGAGAGGAGAAGAGAAGATGAGGGATAGAGAGATGGTCAGGAGGGGGAGAGAGGGAGGTAGAGGGAGAAAGACATGTGAGATTGACGGTGAGAGGGCAGGAGGAGAGAGAGATATGGTGAGAGCGAGGGAAAAAGGTGGCTAAAGACAGATATGGTGAGAGTGAGGGAGAGAAAGGTGGTAAAACAGATAATCCTTCTTGTGCTGGGAGCCCTGATGTAAGCACTTCTGATCATTGACCTATGTGCGTCAAGCTCTCTACTGAGTCTAACGGTGTAGAGGAATCCTAATCCATTTTTTGTTCACACTTAGAGAACTCAGGGGCAGACTTATTAAGCTCAGTGAAGTGATAAAGTGTCTGTTTTTTATCACTGGGCAATCAGCTCCGAACTGTGAAGTTACAGGCTTGGTTTGAAAAATGACAGGTAGGAGCTGATTGGCCAGTGATAAAAAAACAGACACTTTATCACTTCACAGAGCTTAATAAATCTACCCCTAATTTCTTTTTACTTGATGTACTACTAATCGGACCATACTAATTAAGACTTCCCAACTAAGGGAGTTGGATTTTACTTAACCAATTTTACAAATAATTTTTTGCATTTTTGACCACTAAGGTGTTGTCTTTTCTGTATTACCCATGATGAAGTCATGACTGATGAAACACGTTGGGTTCTACCATCCTACTGATGTACTTACCATGGTTCTCTCACATGGGTTCTGACGGACAATTGTATACATGCAAGGAATTTTGAAACTGTCTTATATTGTTTTTTAACAATACACCTATCTCTATTTCTGGGTCCTGCCTAACAGAGGATTCTTATTTGAGGTGTTGCTTTTAGCTAAGCTTGCTCAAGGCAATAGCTTCGAAAGCTAGGAAAAAAAAGAGAGAAAAGTAGCAGCAATCTAAGTATAGAAGGAATTTAAAATTGGATGATCTGTACAAATGATTTAATTATATGATCCAATAAAAATAATACACACAATATAAAAACATATCATAGTAAAAACATATTAATTGACATTCTGCAGCAAATAAAGAGGGAGAGTCCGTTCCTATTAGGCCCAAACTTAGTGAGTTGATGTGAAATTGTTACCACTCCTGGCTGAATAAATAGGAGGAATTGTAGACACTGTCCATAGGTCCAAGTGGTCGGTCCAAAGCTGGCACAAATTAGCAGAATCCACTGGCAAACTGATGGCTAAGTGGGTCTTGTATAGCCAAGGAGATGGCACTGGTGCACAAAGGTGGAAGTCAATGGTCCCCCAAATGTGGATGGCGGGGACCAAATATATTTCAATCCTATGGGGCTTGTTCGAACTGCAATGCCAGATGAGGAGGTGGAGGATGGGCAATCACTACTGACGCGTTTCGCTGCACTTGTCAGCTTTATCAAAGGTAACTTATACCTTTGATAAAGCTGCCAAGTGCAGTGAAACTCACCAGCCAGTGCGTGCCCATCCTCCTCCACCGTACAGATCGCTCACACCATCCGAATGCGGTAAGACGCTGAGCGAATGGACCGCGAGTGGATGTTTCATGTGAACACCTCCTCCATCTGTGGGAACCTCCCCCATCCTCCGATGGTTGCTGACCATCGAATGATGGACCAAGCGGTCAGGCAGCACCGAGTGCTCCAGACCACTCGGAGACATTTTTCCATATGAAAGCAGGTATATGGGTGGGTAGCTGACATCCGGCTATGTCAGCTGTCCGCCCCCCACATGTGTGTCATGGCCGGATTACCATACGTACGGCCAGCATTTGAGCCCAAACATCCCTTCACACCCCTCTCCACCCCCTGCTCGGATGGTTTCGACCGATCATTTTCTGCACGGAACTCACACCGTGTTCGACGTGAGAGGCGTATGCACATGCGCAGAAATGCCTCTGCACATGTGCAAACACCAAACATTGGCTGTCTGACCGCACACGTAGCCGTCCGACTCAATCAGAATAAGGGCCTAAGTTTGGGCTTAATAGGAATGGACAGCGGTGTAACTATAGCACCGCAGCCCCCGCCACCGCGGGGGGGGGGGCGATGTGCATGTGGGGGCACCGGGGGCTGCGGTGCTATAGTTAAACCCCCCCCCCAATCCCCCGCAGACTTACCTATCTCGCTGGTCCCGGCGGCTCCGTTCTTCTGCTGAGGACCACCACAAAATGGCCGCCCCCATATAGCACACAGTTCTCTGAAACTGTCTGCTGTATGGGGGCGGCCATTTTCTGGTGGTACTCAGCAGAAGAACGGAGCCGCCGGGACCAGCGCGATAGGTAAGGCTGTGGGGGATTGAGGGGGGGGGTTGCATGGGCGGCGGGGCGGGGGGGGGGGGTAGGGGTGCTTGGTGGGGTGGCAGCGGGGGGGGCCTAACGGTGGGGCGGCGCCCAAAACGTAGCTACGCCACTGGGAGCGGACTCTCCCTCTTTATTTGCTGCTATTGTGGATATGGACATAATGTCAATTAATATGTTTTTACTATGATATATTTTTATATTGTGTGTATTATTTTGATTGGATAATATAATTAAATCATTTGTACAGATCATCCAATTTTAAATTCCGTCTATACTGCTACTTTTCTCTCTTTTTTTCCTTGTTTACATTATACAGGTCTCACTAACCTGTACTTAGCAGCTGCTGAGTAAGCCACTCACACCGAAAGCTC